>NC_083243.1:34354004-34454004 GCF_032191835.1 Heteronotia binoei | reverse complement strand
AAGAATATATCCTTTATAAAATATTGTGCACAAGGTTTTAAGTATTGAATTTTGTATTAATGTTGTATGCTGCGTACTAGATTCTTGTGTGTTTGGAAGGTTTTTGCATTATGGTTTTAATTTTAATAAATGGTTTTAACTTTGAAACAGGTTTCTCTCTCAAATTATGGGGTTCTTGCCAGTCATTTCCCAGTTTGGTATAGTGTTTAAGTGTGTGGACACAGTCTGGGAGAACCGGGTTTGATTCCCCGCTCCTCCACTTGCAGCTGATAGAATGGTCTTTGGTCAACCATAGCTCTTGCAGAGTTGTCCTTGAAAGGGCAGCTTCTGGGAGAGCTCTCTCAACTCCACCCACTTCACAGGGTGTCTGTTGTGGGGGAAAAAGGTAAAGGAGATTGTGATCCAGTCTGCGATTCAGAGTGGAGGGCAGGATATAAATCCAATATCATCATCATCATCTTACTGAACCCTTACTGAATGGGAATCCTAAGAAATGTTTCTATACTCCAAAATTCCCTAACAGGACTAGAGATGTGGGGGGCGGAGAGAAGCAAGTGGCATGAGAAGCAAATTTTCAGCGCTCTGATGCCATTCCCTCCTTAATTCCTGATCCATCCTTATGAAAAGTGAAATGTTTCCTTGTAATCATGTGGACTAGAAACTTAAAATAAAATTAAATGAAATTTGAGAGAACTGGGGAATGCCAGAAAACACATGTAATCCATAGATTGGGAATAATCCTAGTCCATCATTTGGATTATAAACTATAAGTGTGTTTCTTATATGTGTTTCTTACTGAGCGAACTAGAATAGAAACCTGTATAGCAATCTCAGTTTTTAGAACTTTCAAGAAAAAGAGGTCTTCTATGTTTATTATGATTTTTTTTTCTGCTGTAGACATTTTGAGTTGATTGCCTCGAGGTGGGGATAGAGATGGGGAATTTTGATAGCAAAATATCCATAGCGGTTTATTGTAGAGCCTTGTTTTTGTGTGGTTGGCCTGTTTGTATTTTTCAGCTCCGCATAAAACCTGTTTGTTTGTTTGTTTGTTTGTTTTTGGAGGGGGGGAAGCAGGCAAGAAGAAAATTAGTTGCCACATCAGACTCAGCTGCTGCCGATGAAGATGGCACTGAAACAGCTGTGGATGAAGTAAAAACTACCCAAAAAAGAAAGCGTGCTCCATCTAGTAAGTCAAACGTACCCCTTTCTATTTATCATGGTAAAAATCAAAATGTTTTAGTTCTACAATAAATGTGATTATTTTTGCTGAGTAATTTTCTCAGTTGTCTGTGGGCGGTCAATGTGAACTCAGATGGCTGCCCATCATATAGAACAAGTGAGAGTTAGTTGATAAAAGTTTGTGGTGGTGGTGGTTCCTTGCCCCCTTCCCCACCATTTATTTTCCATTCCATGCTCATTTTTATCTTTCCCTATCTTGTCCAATTCACTGTCAGGTAGTGCTGACTCCCCAGGACCTGTTCTTCACAGCAGGTTGCAGCCAGAGGCTAGTAGCAGCAGCCACCATTTACAACAGTGAGTGAATTTAAAGTCAAGGATCTATTTTAAGAGAAGGGAGTTATCCAGCAGGCTATAAAATTATTTGGGCATAATTGATAATTTATGACCTGCCATGCAACATCAGCAGAGCTGCTGAAAGTGAGACTTCTCCAGCATTTTCACTTTAACACTAAATGCTAGAGACTGAGTCTCTCTAACCTACCGCCCATCCCCAGGAGCAGGCCTGCTGGTCAAGTGGTGCAACTGCAAGTGGGATGTCTGATGAGGGAAAAGCACATAAGGATAAAGGATAAATAAGCCTTAGCCCAGGGGTATCGAACTCATTTGTTATGAGGGCCGGATCTGACATAAATGAGACCTTGTTGGGCTGGGCCATGTGTGTTCCTATTTAAGTTTAGGCAATAGAGATATAAGCTTTATAAAGGACACAAACACAATTAAATTTTAAAAAACAAACAAACCTTAAAACATGTTTAAAACATTAGCACTCATTGGTCTGACAGGTGCTTTCTTTGTATTTCTCCCATGGGATCCAGGGAACTTGGCGAAGGAAGCTGTGGCTCTTTCCTTCCTTCCCCAGGGGACCAGGAGGGGGAGGAGCCTCAGCCAATAGAAGGAATAGAGGCTTGGCTCAGTAGATCTATTGTGCAATTGAAAGGCCTGGCAAAGCAAGCTCTGCCTTCTCCCCAAGGGAGAGCCTCAGCCAATTGAGAAAATAGAGGCTTTGCTCTGTAGCTCCTGTGCAATTGATAATGGAATGTTATCATAGATCTGTTTAATCATAATTGCTCTAAGCTGTTGTGGCTAGAGTAGGAGTTGTGGGAAGGACTTTGACCTACCACATTAAAGTTTAACACGTGCTTTTGTGACTGATCACTAGGGCTTTTTGTAGCAGGAACTCCTTTGCATATTAGGCCACACACCCTTGATGTATCCAATCTTTCAAGAATTTACCGGGCTGTTAGTACAGTATATTGGGCCTACTATAACTGCCAGGAAGATTGGCTACATCAGGGGTGTGTTGCCTAATGTACAAAGGAGATCCTGCTATGAAAAAAGCCCTGCTGATCACAACTAAATGGTGACTGCTTGGCTGGGTATAGGAAGCAGTTAATGCTTTATTTAAGGAGGGTTTGACAATCATGAAAGCCCTTCTGAAGAAACTTCCTTGGACCTGAATGATCTTAATAACTATAACCCAGTAGCATTATATCCCCTCCTGTGGAGAAGCTGTTTGCACATGTAGTAGCTGTGTGTCTTTAGGTATGGTGGACTTGAAGTGTACTTCAATTGAGATGAGATTATGAGATTGAAATTGCCTTCAGCTGCCCTGATGGAGTTTGTGTGTGTGTGTGTGTGTGGGGGGGGGATGTTACTGGGTAAGTATAAGTTTGTTGGTCATGTTGGACATCTTAGTGGCTTTCAGTTCTGTCCTCTTTGTTGGTGTTATGGACCAGTTGACTGGTATGATGGTCGAGGGGGTCTGTGCTCAAGTTATTCTGGTCCTCTGTGGCTTTCTGGTTCTGAAAAGTGGTGCTGGAACACAGTTTTTCATCCCTTCTGCACTTTTGCTATGAGGTTCAATAGGGCTCCATCTTGCCTTGCACGCTGTTCAACTTCTGTATGAACTGAGAGAGGTTTTCTGGAGACCGAATGATGATTTGCCTGTCTTCTTTTCGATAGGCAAAACAATGAATGTTCTGAATGAATATGTGGAGATGGTAATGTGCTGGATGAGGGCCAGTATATTAAAGCCCAGTCCAGATAAGATTGAGGTGCTGTCGGAAGGCAGTGTTGCCAACCAGGGATTCAAGAACTGGACAGTTTTGGGTGGGTTTGCACTCCCCAGCAAAAAAACAGGTTTGCAACTTGGCAGTGCTGTTTGGATTCATATCTACGGTTGAAGGTTCTGTAGTGTATGTAAAATATAACCCAATATAGCTTGAGGTTTACTTTAAAGACTGTTTGAAAGCTTCTGTTGGTATAAAATGCAGCCGCAGGAGGATTTGCCCACTGGCATAAGATATAGGGAGTCTATAATCAGTTTTTAAAGAATTACACTGGCTGTCAGTCCCCCCCCCCCACCCCCGGCTGCAATTTGAAGTGTTGGGAGTAATTGTCAAATCCCTAACTAGTCTGGAACCAGGGACTTTGGACTTCTTGTTCCCCCATGATCCCATCCCGTCAGATAAGATCCACCTACCAAAGTCCCAGTTCTGTAGCCTGCTTTCTGATTCAAAGTGAGTGGCTGCTAGACAGAGCTTTCTCTGTTGCAGTGCCTCCTCTTTTCTTCCAGAGCGCCATCCATCAGCGCTTAAATTGTTAGGCTAGGGTCTGAGAGAGACAGGTTTGAATCCCCACCCTGCTATGGAACTTTGGTAGGTGACCTTGGGCTAGTCACATACATTCAACCTAATTTACCTAACAAAGAAGAAACAATGTTGTAAAAAGATGAAACAGTGTCACTGCATTGTGCAGGGTGTTGAACTAGATGACCATGGAGTCCTTTCCAACCCAATGATTCTAAGTTGCTGTGAATCTCTACTGTGGAGAAAACTGGGATATAAATATCTAAATAAAACAAATTTTGAACTTCTGGTACCAAGTAAAGGCATTTTTTTGTCCAGATCTTCTGTTGAATCTTTCTTTCCAGATGATCTTGCCTCTTATATTGACACTCCTATTTTTAAGTCAAAAGACTTAATGCTGCTGCTGTTGTAATGATTGCTGATCTTTTAATGGTTACTGCTTTATTGTTGTAATAATAGAAAATAATAAGCCACCTTAATATCTAAACCAGTGGGGGAGGGGTATTTTTAAACAAACATTTAAAGGCTTTGCTTCAAGTTAAAAGTAGACTTATTACCCTTCCAAGTGACAGCTGAAATAGAATGATAGAGCTTGCAGATTAAAACAAGCGGTCACAAATACTTCCTTCTTGTTTCTGCAGTACATGTGCAATAGCACAGGTGGTCTTGTATTTTTTACTTGTCAAAAAACTAAAATCTAGTACTTGCAGGCCAGCTTAAAGGTTGTTGTGGCCCCTTTTAGGAATTCCAAATAAATTTCTCCATGGTTCCCCCCCCCCCCCCCTCCAATCTCTCAGATTTGTATACATCTAAAGTAATGATCAAAATTGGGTAGGGAGGCAGGAGAACTTTGCCACTACTGCTTTTGTCTCTGAACTCAGGCACGTGTAGTAAAGTTTGGTATCATGTTACAAGATATGTCTCTGTCCAGATACCAAACAAACATTTCAGTGGCATGTACTGTCATATAGATCATGCCAGTTTCTTGTAACATGGAGAAATATTTACCTTTTGTTGGACAGCTTTTGCTGTGAAACTACTGCTTTCCAGAGCATTCTCTCCAATGCAATAAGTGGGTTGTGCTACTGTTGTGCTTAATTGGCCTCAAAATGCATTTAGTGTGTGAATAGCTGGAAAGGTGAAACAGCCCCACCTTCAAAAAAAAGAAGGAAAAAAGGGGGGCTAAGAGGTAGATATGAAGTGTGTGATTTGTGGCATTGAGAGGAAAAAGTGGGTTAATAGCAAATGGATTAAAAAGAAAATGGTGAGTTAAAATGGAAAGAAGTGGTTTTTTTCCCCGTGGCTAACCTATCCATACAGCCCTCTCGAGTCTATAAAATGTAAAAGTGGCCCTCAGTGATTTGAGTGGAGCACCTTGAGATATTGCATTCTCTACTTCCTGCAGTTATGCAGGGTAGGAAAATGTTTCTTTTGTTATATTTCTACCCAAATTATCAAGGTTACAAAGAATAATTTCAGCAGTGGAAGCAAACAGCTTTAACACAGAAATGCTCCTCGTTCAGCCCTCTTATTTGTAGTGATTGTATTAGATTGAAAAATGTGTGTCAAGGAGTTCAAGGCTGAACCCCAGGGGTCCCCAGGGCTGCTGTACACAAGTAACCACACTCTTCTTTATTTTTACAAATATATAAAGTTTTATTTAATTTCTGTCAACACAAAAGGTTTAATCTACAGGCAACACAATGCTCTAAGACCGCACAGCAAAAAATGAGGAAAAACTAACGTAACTGTCTAAAACACTTTCAGGACCTGCATTTAGATCCCCGCTTCGGCGGGGGAGGGCGGGATATAAATAAAGTTGTTATTATTATTATTATTATTATTATTATTATTATTATTATTATTATTATTATTATTATAAACCTTAAGAAGTCAAAGGCCACAGCTTTTGTATTCTTTGTGTTGCTGACTTTGACAATATAAGCATATAATAGTCCAGGCCTTCAGTCCATCAGAATAGAAGCTAGCCTCCTTCTCCTGGGCTCTTAGCTCAGGTATAGTTTCTTGACCAAGCAGCATTAGGTGATGATGACACACAGTCAGAACACATTCTTGCTGGAACCCTCTAGAAAATTACCTCATCCTCCCCTCCCTTCCTAAGGGCTTCAGGTTCCCATGAAAAGCTAATTACCACATTTCCTGCCCTGGCCTTGAAGATGATAAGGGCTGTGTAAGCAGAGAGACCAATTAACAATATCTGCAGGATGAAACAAGTCTGTTACCATTCACATTAACCCTTGGAGTGGGGGTCATGGGTACTTTGCCTCACAGTGTTTTCTGTGTGGTTTCTAACAGCACTTCATTTTCCCATTGTCTGCTTCTGTTGTGTAGCCATGAAGGTATATAAATGTCTTCTGGGCTGGATACTCTTAGGACTTATAGCAGTATCTTGCAAGAACACATGTGCTCTCTCTGATTGCAGTAGGAGTGTGCATTTGGTATAAACCAAATAAATACCCCCAAATACCTTACTGATATGGCTCAGCCCAAAATATTTGTCTATCTGTCTGACTATTAATTTGAGGGAGGGAGCCCAGCTGAAGCGGCATGGAGCTGTCAGCTCCGTGCTGCCCTGGTTGATCTTCTTTTGCCTGGGACAGCTGGCTGGTTTCTCTTGCAGCTTAGATCTCCTGCAGCTTGTCTGACTTCTCTTGCAATCTCAGATCTGCTGGCATGACAGGAGCTTGATAGGATTGGCTGGCGTACCCAACTGAGCCTGCAAAGGAACTGATGCTGAGTTCAGCTGGAGCTTTGCTGGGCTGCTAGGTTGAAACTGGACTGCCCAACAGAGCCCTATCAGGAGCCAATCCTGCAGGGAGAATTTTCCCCAAGGCCAGCAGAAAGGAAGGGGGGATATCTGAGATCTTTCCTCCCTTCTTTCTGATAGTGGGCTGCCCAGCAGAGCTTCAAGAGAGCCTGCAGGAAACTTAGCCTCACTTCGAGTTCACTCATGTCCGGCTTGGTTTGCAAAAGCCATTTAAAAGGAACTTTCCCCTTAAATGGCTTTTGCAAACTGTGCTGCATGTGAGTGAACCTGGGAGGCAGTGTGAGTTCACTCACCCCCTTCCCCCTTGCACTGTATGGAGATGGTCCCCATAGGCTATAAAGGAGCTGAATACATCTGGCAATCTCAATTATTTTCTGAATCCCAATATTGGTACAATATTCAGGAATATTGGGAAATGCCAATATTTAAGGGGTTCAGTAGACCCAAACCTAAAAAACCCTCTCTTTTTTTTTTGCATACCCCTAGATTGGAGCTTGGCGAGGTACAGTAAAAGGTGAAATTTCAGAAATTTGAAGGAGGCCACCTTTTGGGGGGTTCTTTTGGTGGTGGTAGTATCTGCAGCGCACTGTGCAGAGGTTGTCAAGAATTTAGTTGCAGTGATTTGTCAGCTCTCTACCAAAAATGGTGACTTGAGAACTTGGTACCATGAACTCTGTCCTAGAGCCAACTGTTTTTCCTGTCGTGCCTCCCTGGCGTTAAATTTCACTGCAGTTTTCCTAGTCAGTCTTAATGCTTTGAAATCTTTAAGAGAGGACTCTTTCACTAACACTAATTTAAACTCTTTTCCAGTTACCAATGAATATAGTGAAAAGCAATCTGTCTCAGTACAGACACTCTAGACATTTAAATTGTATCTGTTTACATTTTTCTTACCAAATTCCAAAGACCAACATACATTAATCCTTGTCACCCTTTTTCATTCTTACAGTAGCCTTGCGAGGTATGCTAGGATGAAAGACCAAGGGTCACCCAGTTTATTTCAAGGCAGAGTGGAAATCTGGGTTTCCCCAGCTCTATTCTATGACCACTACACCATAGTGTTTTCCCCCACCGCCACACTTGTGAAAAAATTAACAGTTTATGTGTACTAGACAGTCCTAAATTAAGCCATGTCTATTATGTTGTTCTGGGGGCCAGTCCCTGCTTGCTTTGCTCACCATCCCCATAGATTGCTACACTTGCAACATTATTTCATTGGGGCTCTTGCCCTCTGGGCTAACCCCAAAAGCAGCATTTGACCATATTTTTTTTTCTCCCATGATAAGTATTTTTCATACATTTTGACAAGTAACCATTCTTCAAAAGTAATTAATTAGAACACGTTAATTTAAAAATATGCAGTATTTGGATTATAATTAGTTTTATTAAGAAATGTAAACTAATACGTATTTTTGTTATATAATGGAGCATTACATTGCATTAGTTCAGTTTATCTAACCATATGTTAAGTTGTAGTCAACAATTTTATATCTCTGTGTATCTGGTAAAGTATAAATAATAACAAATAATTATCTCTAATTTAATTATTTATGGAAATGAAGGAAGAAAACATTTATGTTAGTAAGGCTTTGTTATATATTACATTCATACTCCTACAATTAGAAGTTAAAATAATTGGGTTTTGTTTGTCTCTCAGTCTTAAGCATCCTACATAAAGGCTTTTGTTTGTTTTTTAGCAAAACCAAGGATTTTGCAAACCAATACCAACTATTTTTCATGAGTGTCCTTAAGGTTTATTGATGCTCATTGCAAAACTTAGCCAAATGGGTTAATTGAAGCCTTTTAAATTGAATTCAAAAGTCTGTAGGTATTGTAGGAATTATTGGAATAAGTACTACCTGGCCCACTTCCTGGCCTGTAATTATTCTTTGATAATGATATGTAATGACTGCAACCAAAAGTGTCTCTGAGGGCAAAGAAGTGTCACTGGTGACCAAGATAATTCATACTATCCATATTATTTATGGATGTGAAAATTGGACAATGAAGAAAGCTAACAGGAAGAGAGCTTGTTGGAAGAAAGCTTTATGGATACTGTGGACCATCGAAAAGACAAATAAATGGGTTCTAGCCCAGATCAAGTGTAGATTTCTCCAGAAGCTAAAATGAGGCTATGGTACTTTGATTAATTTACGAGAAGACAAGAATCACTGGAAAAGACCATAATGCTAGGAAGAGTTGAAGATATCAGGAAAAGAGGAAGACCCGACACAAGATGGATTGACTCAACCAGCAAAGCAGTGGTCCTCAGTTTGCAAGACCTGAGCAAGGCTGTTAGTGATAGGATGTTTTGGAGGTGGTTAATTCATTGCGTCAAGTTGAAAGCGACTTGGTGGCACTTTACACACATAATGACATGTACACCATCATTCTAGATACTAAAACAGCCCTTTGTCTTAACTACACTGGATTAATATAATGGTATTCATATGGGTTCTATAGGTCTTCCAGCATAGTAATTCCAATGTTTCCCATATTTCTCTATCAGATTTTTTAGCACCATTAGTTTCAAGAGATGCTTCACTATCTGTAGCATAACCAGCAAACTGTATTTGATTATTTTCTTTCACATGTGTTTTTGGACTCTTTAAACAGTATTTTTGGACCATACAAATGTATAATGATTATTTATTTATTATTTTTGACTTATAACCCACCCTTTCCCAAATGAGCTCTGGGTTAAATACAAGGTTAAAATCAGATACATATAATAAAACAGAATACAATCGAAAGCAATATAACAGTCTAAAAACAAACTCCCAATTCTGCAGTTGGTGGTGCCACTCCTTCCATATATCCCTCAACTGGTATAAGATAAATGATTTGGTACAGGCCTGCAACTCATAAGCTCTGTATCCTTGTGGATTAATTCATGGTTTGTCAGAAGTCCTCAGTTAATATAATGGTGGCTCTTCCCATAGTTAAATTATTTCTTCATAAATCTTAGTGTGCGTGCTAAAGCTTCTAATGCAGCTTTGTTAGACATGGTGCATCCATCCCATACTACACTCTTCTAAAATTTTATAATATCCCTGTATTTACACTACAAGTTGTTTTGTTAGAATATTTGACATATGACATATTTAATGGTAATTTGAGTACTAAATTAGCAGTTTTGCCTCCTTCTTAACAAGTTGCATCACAACTTTATGAAATAACAGAAATAGCCTTCATCCTTTTTTCAGATTTAGGCTATCAAAAGTGCCTTTTTTGTTCCACCTAGAGTATCTATGGAAAATGTGCCTCCATTCTTATTGAAAACAGCATCTGTGATTCCTTTGAAAACATTCCTTTCGTCCAGTAGTAAATTTGGCTCATTTTCACACATGAATTCTCTAAACTCTTCATGGTCATATGCAGTGTTACAAATTTGTTTGCAAAGTGTGCAACTATCTATTTGTGGTTCAGGAAGACCAAATGTTTTCAAAGGAGAGCCATCCATGGTTAGAATGCAGTCTTCAGTCAATATAAGTTCTCTGTTAAAAACTGCATCACTATGTGTCATTTCTATGTCTTGTATTTTGTATTCTGGCTTGATTCAAAATACCTTCTGAGAGATCTTCCTTATATGTGTCCCAAAGATAAGGATTTGAAGTGCCACAAACTTGCATCCATATAGCAAACAGATTCCATAATATTTAACATGACTGCAAAACTGCTGCTTCCTTTAGAGTATTATTCCCATGAGGATCATTGTCAAGAAGACTCTTAACTGGCAAGCTTGTCTGAAGGTTTGTGTTTGTAAAGGAGAGGATATACTCTACACATAGCTGCCCCCCCCCCACCTCTGCCTTTTCTACCTGCTGGATTCTAGCAAGTAATGTGCTGCTTCCAGGGCAAATAGCAAAGGGATATTCTGGAGGTAATCTGGGCCAGGATACCTCTGCACTTTGGCACTGCAACTCCCATATACTCCTAAAGCTGGTGGCCAGTTTTGAAACTCTTAATTTTATTTTCTGATGTGCTAAGCTTGCCATAAATAGGCAACTGTTGCTTCCCTTCCAAATAGCAGAGGATTGTTTTGGAAGTGCAACCCCCATGATCATTTTGAAGCTGGTGGCCAGTTTTTGAAGTCTTAGATTTATTTTCTGATTAGTTATGCCTGCCACACGGACACACACATCTTGTTGCTCTATTTGGATAGAGAAGACAGGTCCTATGAGAGATGTGTGACAGGAAATATCCAAGTTGAGATTATCCACAAGAGGGTTAGTTCTTTAAAACCAAATGCTAAAAGCAGTGTTCACCCATGCCTTCTTTTTTTCTTTAAAATAGTTTGTACCCAGTTTATTTAGCACATGTAACTTGCAGGCATGTAATTTTCAGGTCATTGTGCTCTCTTTCTCTTTGTACTGTACTGTTTTGTGAATTCAGATGTGTCCTCAGTTTCCAGGGGCTGGCCTTCAATCACAGACAACACAGACTGTACTGGGTGTTTCCTTCTGTTAAACTGCAAGTTGCAGGGGTTTCGTGATGGGGTAAACATGGTACATGTTCACCGTACATAGGTGTATGTTCAGCAAAACAGCTCTGCAATTTTCTTGGCATCGTGGTAGCAAGACTTAGCATTGGATATTGGGAATTGGTTTTCGTGTCCTGTCAGTTTATGTTTCTGTCTTGTCGGGAATGGTTATCATGGTCTAGACATCATTTTCCCCCCTCCCTCATGTTTGTCAAAATATGTAAAACTTTTGGAGTTGCAGTTTTGTTGAAAGAATTTATTTCACAGGCTTTCCATGTCTTCCCTGGGAATTTAAAAGGGCCTTAATTGTTTTCCCCTTTTCATTAATATGATGCCAATTTTATTCATCCTAGAGCAAATTTCAGCATAAGGGTGAAAAGTAAGCCTGCATGCCTGCATTCAGTGATCACATGATCAGGTTTGTGTTCAGAAAACACATGGATGAGTTAAGCAAAATTAAAGACTTGAAGTGCAATTCTAATCAGAATTATGCCCTTTTAAGTCAATTGAAGCCAATCTGTATGATGATGTGTGCTCAGAGTGATTGAGAAACTGTTACTAAATGGAATCCCTTAGGTTCCTGTTTGGGCCAATTTTTCTGAACTTGAGCACTGACATCCAGCAAAAGAGTGTGAGAGAATACATAGAAAAAGACCTGTTGTTCTTGTTCAAGTAGCACCTCTTCTCATTGCATCTCTACTAACTTTTCTTGCATCAAATTTAGAAGTCATTTCTGGAGAAATTCATACGTAGAAGAAGATGGGTACTGTTTAGATACTATGTGCATGTGTGCTTTTCCAGCTTAGGAATCTATTGTGACACATGTCACCAGTAGGTTATGGTTGCTATAAACTAGAAATGGTTAATTTTGTATAATTGAGAGGACTGGGCTCTCCCCAGCCAAACTGTGTTGTAGCTGTGTAATAGTGCAAAGGACTAGTAGAGGAGAGGACTATCTCTTGAGCACACATACATAATAAGAACATAAGAGGAGCCATGTTGGATCAGGCAAGGATACAAGCCACTGAGTTCAGAGTAGGATTTATATCCCGCACTCCACTCCGAAGAGTCTCAGAGTGGCTCACAATCTCCTTTACCTTCCTTCCCCACAACAGACACCCTGTGAGGTGGGTGGGGCTGGAGAGGGCTCTCACAGCAGCTGCCCTTTCAAGGACAACCTCTGCCAGAGCTATGGCTGACCCAAGGCCATTCCAGCAGGTGCAAGTGGAGGAGTGGGGAATCAAACCCGGTTCTCCCAGATAAGAGTCCGCACACTTAACCACTACACCAAACTGGCTCTCTAGTGTAAGAGGACAAAGCTGGGGCACTTCTACTCTCTGCCAAAGCAGGTCCATACTACCTTCCTCTGAGAGCAATGCCCTTCCTTCCATCCCAAGTCTTGGGAAACACGTTTCTGGTACAGTGGTTTTAGTTGTTCCTCACCACTTCAGTCATCAGGTTCAGCCACAGGAAAGTGTTCTCCTTGGGTTGGATCAAGACTGAATTTTCCACTAGCAGAAAGGGCAGGTTTCTTCAAATTCTTTCTTCCTGCTGTAGTTTGCCTTTCAGGCTGTTCATGAGAGAGTCCCTCAGGAGCAGCATTTTGGTGAGATCAGGAGGCTGCAGTGAGAGGAATGTCTTGTTCCTCTGGCGAGAGTGCTTTTCAATGAATGAAAAATTTAGTCTGGCTCCAACCCTTTCCATCCACATGGACTGCTAGAAGCAGAGGAAGAAGGCAGAGTAGAAGTGCCTCAGCTGCTGACTCTACCTACATGTGATTCTACTGAGCCTGCAACTTGTGTGTGTATGTATGTGTTGCACCCACACAACATGAGAAATGTTTTCTTTGCAAGTGTATCTGGGGGCAAGGAGTAGATGCTTCTTGCAGGCTGATGCTTCACTTTTCCTTTCAGACCCCAGTTTATGTAGCTTGTAATAGTATAAACTACGTCCATGAATTTTACTACTATAAATTAACTTTATAATACTCAGGAGTGCCCTAAAGCTTGTGTGAGAACTTTTTATATGCAGTATATATCATGAGTAAATTAATATGAATTTCCATTTTTAATGTATTAATATATAAACTTTTGATTGTAGTCTGATCATTGTTTTGTGGTCACTGTTTAATTTTTTTTAAAATTGTCTTTATTCTTCACAACTATAGAGGCAAGAGCTTCCAAACTCAAAGTGCCGAAGGCTTCTCCCAAAGTCCAGAAGGCATCTCCCAAAATCAAGACAAGCAAGAAACCCAGGAAGAAGATCTAGAAGTAGGAGAGACAGAATAATGTGTGCTTGCTGCTTTTATTATTATTCCCCCCTCCCCCCCCCCCCCAGGATTAGGATTTTTTTCCTTTGTATTGAAGTGTTTAGTCTACTGACTGTAAAAACACTATTTCGCATTGTGTAGTTGGGATTTGAAGAATAAATATAAGTCTTTCTGTACAGGATATATAGTTTACTACCAATACAGATGTTTTCAAAATTCATAAATGACTCTATGCACACTTTTTATACTGGTTCAATTTCTGTTACGCTTGAATAAAAATAAAATCTTAATTTTGATATCTGTTCTGCTGGGATCACTGGCTTGATCCGGTCACTCACACCTATGTTTAGTTTAGACTTCAGGTTAGGAGAAGGCATCTTGCTTAGCAAAGGGTGTCACTGGACCCAACCTAATATTTCTCTCTTAACTTTGTCCACCCTGTCCATAACTTTATAAATTTCTAGCCCCCTAAGTCAGCAGTTGGCTTTTGGGGACTGGCTATTCTCAGAAGGGTGAGAAGAATGGTGGCCAGATTCTTCTGGGCAGTAAAGCCCATTGCTACAGTTACCCATCATTTCTCATGTATCCCCTAAGCTGCCAATCGGAATCTCAGACAGAATTTGGCCCCAAGGTATACAGTTGCTGATCTTACAGTAACATGTCTTCCTATTTTCCCACCTTTAAGAAACCAACCACAAAACCTTAATCAGTGGTAAATTAGCTTGACATTGTGAAGTTATTGCATTTCCTTCAATAAGCCAGAATTTAAGGCTGAGCAACTGGAATATGGTGAGACACTGAGCATCATGCTTTCTCCCAAGCTGTGCTTCAGAAAAGAAATGTTTAGTGTTTACTTTGTTTGCACTGACTTTTGTTTTAATCAAGTACTTAATACAGATGCAGTTCTGTAGCAATGCCTTTCTGTTATTGAAACAAGGGTTAACAAGAACATTTTCTTTTTAAAAAGTTTCTCTCCTGTGAATGAAGTTCCATGTTCAACAAGGCTTATTGTCTCGCTTTTCTGCTGCTGCCCTTTGTATTTGGCAGAAAACTTACTCTGAGACCCAGGAGATCCTTTTGCAAATACACTGTGATGCTGTCCATTGGGGTGCAATTGCTGGGAAAAGGAAAACTTTCCTTGGCCATGCAGAAGTGCTTTCTGTTCCTGTTTAAGACTGTATAGATGAAATCATTGAAAAGCATCCACTGATCTCTTAGAGGAGAACCAGTGTGGCATAGTGTCCAGAATGTCAAATTAGGATCTGGGAGACCTCGAATCCCCACTCTGCTGTGGAATTTTGTCAAGTGGCATTAGAACAACCATGTGCTCAGCCTAACTTACCTCACTGGGTTATTCTAAGGGTACCACGGAGGAGAAGATAACAATTAAAACATTGGGTCTCCATTAGGAACAAGGCAAGGATATCAATGAAAGTGTTTTCACCTGAAGAAGTGAACTACATTAGATCATAACATGCAAAGTATACACACCATTTATCAGTTATATATACATATAAATGTATCGATCATTGCACTCTGTACAACTTTAAACTCACTGCACACACATAGTAATGTTAGGTGTGAGGGAGAGCTGAACAGGAAGATTTAAAAGGATAGCCCAGGCCAGTATTTGGATGGGAGTCCACCAAGGAATGGCAAACCACCTCTGAGCATCTCTTGCTTTGAAAAGCCCACAGATATGACTTGATGGCAAAAAAATAAAACCATGAAAACAGCAGGCTTGCTTCTTTCAAGAATGTTAAGGCAAGGAAAGGTCCCCTGTGCAAACACCAGTCGTTTCCGACTCTGAGGTGACGTTGCTTTTACGTTTTCACGGCAGACCTTTTTACGGGGTGGTTTGCCATTGCCTTCCCCAGTCATTACACTTTCTCCCCAGCGAGCTGGGTACTCATTTTACCGACCTCGGAAGGATGGAAGGCTGAGTCAACCTTGAGCCGGCTACCTGAACCAGCTTTCGCTGGGATCGAACTCAGGTCATGAGCAGAGGGCTCCGACTGCAGTACTGCAGCTTTACCACTCTGTGCTACGGAGCTCTTTTGTTAAGGCAAGACTCATTACTAAATTTTGCACTGCCTTTATTTTAAATGTAAAGCCACCTATCAGTTTGTAAAACAAAATTTAACAAGAAACATTTGACATTTTGATATCCAAGTCTTCCTGCCTGGGAATCCGAAGAAGCGTACATGCACACGAAAGCTTATGCCCAGAATTAAACTTTGTTGATCTTAAAGGTGCCCCTGGACTCAAACTTTGCCTGGGAACAGGAGTTTTGTCTATTTCTAACAAAATTTTGTGGTGATCTCTATGCAGTGCCACTCAAGAAGTGGCAGTGAACTAAAATACATGAAATTTTCATTCACTTGGGTATCAAGATTGCAATGTCAACCCAAGAAATCTGGCTTCTCTGTGATGCCACAACCTGTCCAGCAATAGCAGTCATGCTTGTATACAAGTAAAGGAAGATTCCTCCACAACAACGTTTTCTGACTCACAGCAAAATCTTTACTGGCAGCTTTACAATATGAACATATGAAGCTGCCTTATACTGAATCAGACCCTTGGTCCATCAAAGTCAGTATTGTCTTCTCAGACTGGCAGAGGCTCTCCAGGGTCTCAAGCTGAGGTTTTTCACACCTATTTGCCTGGACCCTTTTTTGGAGATGCCGGGGATTGAACCTGGGACCTTCTGTTTCCCAAGCAGATGCTCTACCACTGAGCCACCATCCCTCCCCTAAATATGGCCAGTACCTAAATTTTAAACCAGCCTAGTGACTCTCTGAAATCAAAAAGTTAATTGCCCTGTCTCCACAAAACACAAATAGGAGTAGTGGGTTGGTTGATGATATCAGTGGAGATGGTTTCAGAAGTTAGCCATGTTGGTCTGCAGCAGAACAACTGGATTAGAGTCCAGTAAGGAACAGCCAACCTGCATGGTTAACAAACAAAGTAATGGAAGCTGTAAAAGGTAAGAAGGACTCCTTTAAGCGGTGGAAAACCAGTCCAAGTGA
Source organism: Heteronotia binoei (assembly GCF_032191835.1). NCBI lineage: Eukaryota > Metazoa > Chordata > Lepidosauria > Squamata > Gekkonidae > Heteronotia > Heteronotia binoei. The sequence continues at coordinate 34,437,608 of NC_083243.1, read as the reverse complement.
GATTAGTAAAAGGGAACACAGGCTGTGGCAAATCAAATGCAAGACTGTGATCAGGCAGGCAAAAAGGGACTATGAGGAGCATATTGCAAAAAACATAAAGACCAACAATAAAAATTTCTTCAAATATATTAGAAGTAGGAACCAGCCAGGGAGGCAGTGGGGCCCTTGGATGACCATGGGGTAAAAGGATTACTGAAGGAGGATAGGGAAATGGCTGAGAAGCTAAATGAATTTTTTGCCTCCGTCTTCACTGTGGAAGACGAGAACATTTTGCCCGCCGCAGAACCACTAATTTTGGAAGGGGTGTTGAAAGACCTGAGTCAGATTGAGGTGACAAAAGAGGAGGTCCTACAACTGATAGACAAATTAAAAACTAATAAGTCACCGGGTCCGGATGGCATACATCCGAGAGTTCTGAAAGAACTCAAAGTTGAACTTGTGGATCTTCTAACAAAAATCTGTAATCTTTCATTGAAATCTGCCTCCGTTCCTGAGGACTGGAAGGTAGCAAATGTCACCCCCATCTTTAAAAAGGGTTCCAGAGGAGATCCGGGAAATTACAAGCCAGTCAGTCTGACTTCAATACCGGGAAAGTTGGTAGAAACCATTATCAAGGACAGAATGAGTAGGCACATTGATGAACACGGGTTATTGAGGAAGACTCAGCATGGGTTCTGCAAGGGAAGATCTTGCCTCACTAACCTGTTACATTTCTTTGAGGGGGTGAACAAACATGTGGACAAAGGAGACCCGATAGATGTTGTTTACCTTGACTTTCAGAAAGCTTTTGATAAAGTTCCTCATCAAAGGCTCCTTAGAAAGCTTGAGAGTCATGGAGTAAAAGGACAGGTCCTCTTGTGGATCAAAAACTGGCTGACTAATAGGAAGCAGAGAGTGAGTATAAATGGGCAGTCTTCGCAGTGGAGGACGGTAAGCAGTGGGGTGCCGCAGGGCTCGGTACTGGGTCCCATGCTCTTTAACTTGTTCATAAATGATTTAGAGTTGGGAGTGAGCAGTGAAGTGGCCAAGTTTGCGGATGACACTAAATTGTTCAGGGTGGTGAGAACCAGAGAGGATTGTGAGGAACTCCAAAGGGATCTGTTGAGGCTGGGTAAGTGGGCGTCAAGGTGGCAGATGCGGTTCAATGTGGCCAAGTGCAAAGTAATGCACATTGGGGCTAAGAATCCCAGCTACAAATACAAGTTGATGGGGTGTGAACTGGCAGAGACTGACCAAGAGAGAGATCTTGGGGTCGTGGTAGATAACTCACTGAAAATGTCAAGACAGTGTGCGTTTGCAATAAAAAAGGCCAACGCCATGCTGGGAATTATTAGGAAGGGAATTGAAAACAAATCAGCCAGTATCATAATGCCCCTGTATAAATCGATGGTGCGGTCTCATTTGGAGTACTGTGTGCAGTTCTGGTCGCCGCACCTCAAAAAGGATATTATAGCATTGGAGAAAGTCCAGAGAAGGGCAACTAGAATGGTTAAAGGGCTGGAGCACTTTCCCTATGAAGAAAGGTTGAAACGCTTGGGACTCTTTAGCTTGGAGAAACGTCGACTGCGGGGTGACATGATAGAGGTTTACAAGATAATGCACGGGATGGAGAAAGTAGAGAAAGAAGTACTTTTCTCCCTTTCTCACAATACAAGAACTCGTGGGCATTCGATGAAATTGCTGAGCAGACAGGTTAAAACGGATAAAAGGAAGTATTTCTTCACCCAAAGGGTGATTAACATGTGGAATTCACTGCCACAGGAGGTGGTGGCAGCCACAAGTATAGCCACCTTCAAGAGGGGCTTAGATAAAAATATGGAGCAGAGGTCCATCAGTGGCTATTAGCCACAGTGTGTGTGTATATATAATTTTTTTTTGCCACTGTGTGACACAGAGTGTTGGACTGGATGGGCCGTTGGCTTGATCCAACATGGCTTCTCTTATGTTCTTAGCCAGCTTATATCCCCAAATTCTTGTTGGTCTCTAAAGTACCGCTGGGACCTAATGTAGTTATATTACTCAATTGTATGAGCAGGCATTTGTATAGCTCTTTGTAACTCAAGCACATGTGCTAGCAATGAATGAATGCCATGTCCCAGCTTGGGTTTCCAACTCCAGCTTGGAAATTCCTGGAGATTTGGGGAGGCAAAGCCTAAAGATGGTGGAGTTTATGGAGGGGAGGGACCTCAATAGTTATGTCATTCCATAGAGTTCACTGTCTGAAGCTGCCATTTTCTCAGGGGGACACGATCTCTAGTCTGGAGATCAGTTATAATGGTGGAAGAACTTCAGGCATCACCTGGAGGTTAGCAACCCTAGCCCCATCCATATCAGCCTGCAGATATCAAGATGAAACGTTCCTGTCCCTTTGGGAACAGCTGGTTATTTTTGCTGTTTTGATTTTGTGTTACCATTGTAGGAGAACGGAATGGAGGCTCTGAATTAAAATGAATGAGGATTACCAGACCCAGAATAGTGTAGGTTTATTTATTCTCTTAGGCAAAGCAGGCACCGGCTGAGAAAGTTCCATCATGCTTTAAATCAGGGGTATTAGACATGTTTCCAGGGGGCCAAATTAGGCCCCCAGAGGGCTCCTATCAGAACTGTGAGCAACTCACTGTTGTCTGCTTCCTTCTGTATCACAACTTGCTTTGCCAGGCTTGCTCAGTCACACAGAAGCTACAGAGCAAAGCTCCTACCATGAAGTGGGGGAAGGAGAACTAACTTTGCCAGGTTCTCTCAATTGCACAGCAGAGTTACTGAGCCAAGCCTCTCTTCCTTCTGGTGGGTGAGGCTCAACAAGCCAGTGAGGTGAATTAGGCTGAGTGTGTGTGTTTGTCTGGGTCCTTTATAAAGTTTCTATCTCTCCTACCTGACATTACATTTTATGACACCCATGGTCCAGCCCGATAAGGTAAAGATCCATCCCTCATAACAAATGAATTTGACACCCCTGCTTTAAATCAAGACTGAGAGGGATGGTTGGCAGAAAGGAGCACTGCTTTTTATTCCTCATCTGGTGTGATGAGTGGCATGGGTTGGTTTTGACCTATTGGCTATCATTTGGGGACTTCTCTTTGGCTCCATTCAGACATCGCGATAAACCACTGATTGTGTTAATCGACCGGAAATAAGTTACAAAGTGTAGAATTCCCTGTCTGTCCTTGCTTCTTATCTCTCAGTTGGGAGGACATCCTGCTCATCCTGCCACTCTGGCCATTTACTGCTACTCAACAAACAGTGATTTGTGAAGTCAGATGTCACAACTACTGCAAAGTGGGGGTTAACAAACCCACTACAAACCTTAGTTTTTAAATCCTGTTTTGATACCATCCGACAAAATATCTGTTGGCTGGACTGTGCGCTTGGGTGTCACAACTAACTGAGGTTTGATCCAACCACGGTTTTGTAAGTCTCAAGGTCCATCACGATTCAAGTGCATCCTTCAAGACATCTCTGTTCTTTATTATCAAGAGACAGGTTCCAAGGTCATAAGAGATGTCCCCCTTCCCCACAGCTGCTTGATGGTGCAGAAAAGCAGGGAGGGGACAAAGTGCAATGACGCCATCATTAAAAGTGTTGCAATATGCCACATCTTTGGGATGGGAGGGAAAAAATGGGGGGAGGGGTGTGGGGTGTGTGTCCTGATTTGAATGTAAAAGTCCTGTACACAAAGGAAGCAAGCAGGCAAGCTTCTTTATAGACTGCATTTACTGCTCTTGATGACTCCAGTTGTGTGTAAATATTAGAAAACAGCAGGGTCCTGCATTCCAAGAATCACTTGAGCAGTGCCACGAAGACGAGAGTCCTTACCGGTATTGTAGTCATACTCCCAAGCTCTCCTGCTGTTTCTAATCTGTGCGCACAGCCGTGAAAAAACTGGACTGACATTTACAGGCGCAGCAGGGAGACACTTGAGTAGGGAATGTTAAAGACTCCACTACCTACGTTTCTCCCCCCCCCCCCCTTTCAAAGTGGCCACCATACATGATAAATCTTCACAGGAAAACTATTCTGCACTTCAGCTGACGGTGTAATGAGGGTATTGATAATGAATCAGACAACACTTTTTTTTTTTAGCGCCAAACATCCAGCAGACAGATTCTTGTTTACTCCTCTCCCCCCCCCCCCCATCTAAAATATCTGGAGGGAGAATCCAATTTAATTATAGGCATAAGGGGTTTGGAGTCTTTCATTCTTATTTGAAAACGAATTCTGCTGGCTTTGTGGTTTTTAACGCCCCTTATCACCCCAGCTATAATTCTTACATGAATATTTTTTTTATGCTGAGAATCTGACAGTCCAGAACTTCTTCAGCCATCTCATATAGCTATGCTATAATAAATTCTTGAAAATAGTTTGTACCCATGTGCTGCCAGATTTGGGATGCTGTAACAACAGTAATACAATTAAGTGTGTGTGTGTGTGTATTTGTGTGCATTGTCTGGTTGGCTTCTCAGTTAAGATCCCACCCCCCCCCCCTTTGGGAATAAGACCAGACAGACTGTCATTTGCTATTACTAATTCTGTATAGCGTTATCGCTGAAGCCCCCTCTCTTCTCCCCCCTCCTCTCTCTTATTTTTTTTTTTTTTGTAATTAGCTATCTTAGTTGGCTCTTCAATTTTAATAGCCAATTGAAACGATGTTTTAGCCAAGTTCCATATCTAAATTGTATTCAGTCCATTAAGAAAGTTGGTTAAAAGGCTATTAAAGCAAAAAGCCAATATCTGGTGGTGAGAGCTGCTGTCTGCCGCAGGAGTGAAGCCAGCCTTTGGTGGAATGTTCGGAAGGAAATGGGTTCCACGTTGCTGGGTGTGACAGGCACAAAGAAGGGCCAAACTTAGTTTTGGAAACCAAAAGCTTTTTTGAAAAGTGATAATTTTGGGCTTGAGGGGAGGTACAGATCTTTATTAGTGGTTTCTTGGCTTTGATGATTTTCTCCCCCTCCCCCGCCTCTCTCTCTCTTTCTCTCTCTCTTTTTTTAAAAAAAAGCTAGATAAATGATGTTTTTCCTCTATTCCATCTATTTGATCAAAATTGTTAGCAAAAACATCTGAAGCACCTTCTGGTGGAACTGTAATCTTGCTGAGATTAGTTTGTAAAATAGCCTGCCAGACATTATTTGAAAGGGAGAGGGGACGCTCGCATGCCAGCACATGGGCAGTGAATGCCGCTTCTCTAATTAAAGACTTTGGCCTCGATCCAGGCAGCTCTAGTCACACACAACTAGTCGCGCACATCCAGTCAGTGAAGTGGGGTTTAGCATCTCAATGTGGCATCTTCAATGTGCTGAGAAGCTTGCTTTGGCACTTGGGTCTTTCTTCCTGAACTGAAGAGTTTGGGCTTATTCCGAAGGCCACTCCTTCATATCCTCTCTCCTCCATTTCAACAATGGTTAGTCTGACACAGGGAAAGGGCTATAGCTTAATGAAGGGGTGGCTGACCTTTCTGAACTTATGGGCACCTTTGGAATTCTGACACAGAGGGATGGGCACAGCACCAAAATGGCTGCCTCAGGGGGCATAGCCAGCCACAAAATGGCAGCTGTAGCTTATCTTCATCACACAGTGAAAAATCTTTGAACTGTGGTGGCAGCTGCTGCCAAAGTAACATTTCAAAGAAAATCTGTACAGCCAATCAAATCTCAAGTGGCCGATAGGAAGTCTTGCTGGGGAAAAGACCACCTGGTCCCACCCACTTTCCAAAAGCACTTGGTCAGCACCAGGAAAAGTCAGTGGGAACTGCATTGGGGACCCTTGGCTTAGTGGTAGAACATCTGCCTAGCATGCAGAAGGTCCCAGGTTCAATTCCTGAACCATTTAAAAGGATTAGGTGTTATGTGATGTGAATGCTGCCTGAAACTTTGGAAAACTGTGGCCAGTCGGAGTAAACATTACTGATCTGGATAGACTGAATGATCTGATTCATTGTGAGGCAGTTTCATGTACTCATAGGGAACAATTTGAAATCTAAAGCACTCGGTTGTGTGCTGTGCACCAAAGCCTTTTTCATCCATTCAGTTAAAATAACATTTTCCATAAATGCTGGTCTCTCGGCTTGACTTCGTGAACGAAGATTTAAGAAAGATGCAGTAGTCCACGTCTGCTGCAGCCTGCAGGCTCGCTGGTGGCTGACAAGACCAATGTGGGACAGACAGGCCACAGTGGCTGCAGGGAAAAGTCTGATTTGGGGTTGGTGCTGTAGCAGTACGATTCTTCCTCAATCTCCTTTTGTCCTCAAGACCAGCTATGCGTGTGTTCTCAAAGGAAGAGACAGCCTGGTGGATGGTGTGCCTCCATGCTTTGCGATCTGAGGCCAGGTCAGACCACTGGTGATGGTTAATGCAACAAGTACCAAGGGATTTCTTCAAGGAGTCCTTGTACCTCTTCTTTGGTGCCCCTCTATTTCGATGGCCGGTGGAAAGTTCGCCATACAGGGGTATCTTGGGAAGGCGGTGGTTTTCCATCCTGGAGATATGCCCTGCCCAGCACAGCTGCGTCTTCAACAGCAATGCCTCGATGCTTGTAACCTCCGCCCACTTGAGGACTTCAGTGTTGGTCACAAAGTCACTCCAGTGGATGTTGAGGATGGTGCGAAGGCAGCGCTGATGAAAGCACTCAAGGAGTCGCAGGTGATGACGGTATAAAACCCACGATTCGGAGCCGTAGATGAGGGTTGTCATCACAACCGCTTTGTAAACATTGATCTTTGTGCCTTTTTTCAGATGCTTGTTGCTCCACACCCTTTTATGCAGTCGGCCGAATGCACTGTTTGCCTTTGCCAGTCTATTGTCAATCTCCTTGTCGATCTTGGCGTCTGAGGAGATGATGCACCCCAGGTAGCTGAACTGCTGGACTGTCTTTAAAACTGATTCCCCCACAGTGATGCAAGGTGGGTGATAATCTTCCTGGGGTGCAGGCTGGTGGAGAACTTCTGTCTTCTTCAGACTAACTTCTAGGCCGAATAGCTTGGCAGCCTCTGCAAAGCAGGAAGTCATATGCTGCAGAGCTGATACCGAGTGGGAGACGAGTGCAGCATCATCAGCAAACAGTAGCTCTCGGATAAGTTTTTCCATTGTCTTAGAGTGGGCCTTTAGTCGCCTCAGGTTGAACAGGCTGCCATCGGTGCGATAGCGGACGTAGACACCATCGTCATCATCTAAATCTACTGCGGCTCTTTGAAGCATCATGCTAAAGAAGATCGTAAAGAGAGTTGGCGCGAGAACACAGCCTTGCTTTATACCTGTGCCTATTGGGAAGGGCTCTGAGAGATCGTTGCAGTGTCTGACTTGGCCTCTCCGGTCTTCATGTAGCTGGATGACCACACTGAGGAACCTTGGGGGACATCCTAAATGTTCCAAGATTTGCCACAGGCCATTCCTGCTAATGGTATCAAAAACTTTGGTAAGGTCGACAAAAGTCATATATAGACCCTTGTTCTGTTCCCTGTATTTCTCTTGGAGCTGTCTGAGAACAAATACCATGTCGGTGGTGCTCCTGTTAGCTCTGAAGCCACACTGGCTCCCTGGGAGGAGTTCTTCTGCAATGGTGGGCACCAGTCTGTTCAGGAGTATTCTAGCAAGGCTTTTGCCTGCAATGGAGAGCAGGGTTATCCCCCGGTAGTTGGAGCAGTCTGACTTTTCCCCTTTGTTATTATGTAGAGTAATGATGATTGCATCGCGAAAGTCCTGTGGTAGTTTGCCTTGTTCCCAGCAGGTGACAAGTACTTTGTGAAGTGTGCTATGTAGTGCTATGCCCCCATGCTTCCAGATGTCTGGTGGGATTCCATCAACTCCCGCTGCCTTGCTACTTTTCAGTTGCTTGATGGCTTTAACAATCTCTTCTAGGGTGGGGATCTCATCCAACTCTGTTTTCACTGGTTGAAGTGGGGTGAGGTGGATTGCTGAATCTTGAACTACGCGATTGGCACTGAAGAGAACCTGAAAATACTCCGACCACCGGTTCAGTATGGATGCCTTGTCTGTGAGCAGACTGAACCGGTGGTCGGAGTATTTTCAGGTTCTCTTCAGTGCCAATTGCGTAGTTCAAGATGCTGGTGACATGTACACAACACATGTGTGTTGACAATTCATGAGATCTCACCTCTTTTCCTTTTTTGGAAAGGCAAATTACAGCGTTATTGCATGGTCAGTCAACCTTCCCCTTCCCCAGGACAGCCATAATAGTGGAGCCGCTGTGGACCTAAATTCCCTCAGAGATATTTCTTGGCTTGTCCTTTTAATTTTTAGTTGTCTTTTAAAAAAATGAACCGTCTCTCTTGCAGAATTCTTGAATAGAATTAGACCTAGCACAGACACTATGGCTCCATTAAAAACACCTTTCGAACAGCATCTGTGCTGTTGACATTTATTTCAACAGCATTAAAAGTGGCTAACAAACAACTTTTAATTATGTTCCACTATTTGTATTTTTGCTGTTTTTAATGCCCGACAATGCCCATCTGTGTTCCCTCTGCTGTGACCGCCAAATATCCAGCCCTACATACACATTGCTTTTTAAACAATACCGTCCTGAAATGCTGGAAATCGCCTCCTAACTTTGTACATGACCAAACTGAATCACACGCTCCATCACTTTGAGATTCCACCTGCTAAAACATGCATCATAAGTAGCTTCTCAAAGTCAATTACTGAAACGAAACCGTTGCAGGCTAAAAGGGGACTGGCAAATGACAAAAAGCAGCAATTAACTACATTTTCATAGCTTCGCCTGCTCACTGCTGTTGGGTGGCTGGAGTGTCATTTGAAGTAGTCAGTCTTCTGGACGGATGTTAGCGCATCGCTTTGTAACTCCTCGTATCACTAGTTGTAAAGTGCTGGGAGTCGCTGGGGAATGCCTATTCCAGATCACTTTAAACTCTGCAATCAAGCTTTAAACTTGGCAATTGGCTTGAAGTGAGATGTACTGATATTGAGGAATCCCCTGGGTGGCCCATAGATGCATTTGAAAACCCCTGAGGCCTCTCATTTGAATTAAAGCTGTGGCTGGGTGTGGATTTCAGCATGTGATATGTGAAGAGAGCCTGCAGGAGTGTGCTTCAGTGTGATTGGGAGGGTGTGAAAGCACAGTAGCCTGGTTACCTCTGGGACTTTTGCTCTGAAGAAGGGCAGGAGCTCACTCGAGAAAGTGAGGGCAAGTTTAGACATTGACGGGAAGCAAGAGTGCAGATCCTTTACCTTCGTTCTCTTTCTTCTTTCCCAGAGGGCTTCCACTGCGACTCCTATGTTCGCCTGGTTCTAGGCATTTGCACTTGTGCAAGACCCATATCTTACAAGGAGTTGAAAAGGGCCTAGTGTAAAAAGAGCATGGAGGTTCACCTCTGCAACAGACAAAATGGAGTGCAAGCGGAAGTGACGTATAAACTCCAAGCTCATGTAGGTCTTGTTGGGAAACCTTGAAGCTTTTAACCTTCCATTTTGGAGGGCAGCCAGAAAGCGGAATAAGTGGAGGCCACCAGGGTAGAGGCAGAGAATGAAAACTGGAACACTCAACTGTGATGTGTAACTTGATGCCTTCCCCTCCCGACTGGCTTGGCTATTGGGCAAGGCTGCTGACAGATATGTGGAAGACAACAGGTGATAGCATGCAGAAGATGATTGATGCTGTTGTTGTGTTCATGGAGAGGAGCCAAGAGAAAGGGGTTCTGCAAAGGTAGGAAAGATGCTCGGAGTACTAGGTGACCCTGTGATGTAGGCTGAAGAAGTATCACTGTCCAGCCATATGAGTGGGATGTCCCCACTGAAGGATCTCTTTCCTTTTTTTTTATCCTACAAACAATAAGAGGAATAGGATCAATGCACTACTATACGGAGAACCAGTGGGTGGAGTGAGTAGACTAGGATTGAATCAACACAATGCTAAATGTTTCTTTATTGTAATCATTTACCTCCTGGATCTTCTTGTCCTTACAGGAAAATACAGGGGATGAATGGTTATGACAGCCAACAACAGGTGGATCTAGTTCTAGTCTGCGGAAACATGGGTTCAAATCCCCTATTCAGTCATGATGCCCACTGTGAATCAGTCACAACCCACTCAGCCTAGCATACCTCACAGTTGGGTTTTAAGGATAAAATGGAGGAAGGAACAAATTGTGCATTCGTTCCTGAGCTCTTCGGAGGAAGTTTGGGAGAAGGACAGAGCAGAACAAAAGTGCTGAAAGTTTAGCAACCCAAGCACCATCATTTTAGGGTTGCCATTCTCCAGTTGGAACAGGAGAGAACCGTGTTCTACTAAAGAATAAATTAGTTATGTGAAGTTGTTTCTGAACAATGCTGAAACCCTTTGCAGAATATACTTCTGAAAACTAGATGCAATAAATGCAGGATGTCTCATTATCTTCAGTGCTTAGCACTACATAGTTTATAATGTACAACAAACATTCTTGCAGTTTACAATATACATTTACATAAAGGCAATTGCCAATTTGCAATTTAATGAAAGAGTCCACTCAGAACGAAGACTCCAGAAAGTGCAAAGTCCTGATAGATGCGAAAAAGCCTCTCCAAATAATGATGTTGCCAACCAAGTCAAGGTTACTTTGCAGAAATTTAAGGCAATGTCTTTATACATGTAGCTGATATGGTGCAGCTGATAACACGTTCCCTAGGTTTACAAAGCCATGTTTCGGTGTCAGCCTTCATCTGATCATTTACTTTATATTATCTGGAACCAATGCTCACAGCAGTATAAGTGCAGTTAGTCTGAACCGCTAATGCCCTTTGGAGAAACTGACTAACCCCTACACCATTTTGAATTAAATTTTTTTGCTGACCCCAAAGTCTTCCCTCCCTCATCAGTACTTTTGCAAAATGTGCGCAGAAAGCCCTGTGTAGTTTCATTTTCTTTCACATCCTCAGAGCAATGCAGTGAAGCCCATATCAGCTGCACTGTACAAACAAATTTACATAAAATGTCCTTCCTCATCAAATTCCAGAGAGTAGCTGATCTTAAGGGGCCACAAGTCAAAAGACCCTGACACAAGTTGCACATAGTCCCATCCCTTTGTTGGAAGAGCCTTTAACTGGAGACAACAAGGATTTATTGCATTGTTTAATAGCTTCTACACAGAGGCCATCTGAACCAGGCAGGTACAGGCCTGGGAAAACTCTCCTAGAAAAAGACCAGAGTTGCACAAAACTTGATCTTCCAGCATTCATCGCTAAACTACTGCTATGGAAGCAGGGCAACTTGGTACTGAAATCATTCACACTGGAAAAAAGACAGAAAACCATTTCAGTTTTACACCAGAAGTGATGGGATAGCTGAACTGAGGCTGTGCGTCCTTGGTGCTACTCAACCAATTAGAGTTCCTGAGGTGGAGCTATTGGTGCCCTGCAACCAATCACGTTTTATGGCTACTGCCCTGAGGTGAACTGGAAGCTAGGGGATCCCAGGCAGCAGTGGCAGCAGCCCTTCAGAAGCGGAAGAAGCCAATCCCATAATCTCCTCCTAAAATGGTGTTTCTCTGCCCTTGTTCTTGAAAGCTGAGAGGACTCTTGTTTTTGATTTAGCTGAATGGCATGACAAAGGCTCCCCATCTATCCTTATGAACAGGGGCCATTTTGTAGAAAAATAGCTGGTGGAGCTAATTAGCATAACATATTAGCGTATGCCACCCCCCACCATGCAAAAGCAACCCAACACAAGAAAAGAGAGCCCCAGGTGAGTGAGGCCTGCTTAGGCTGGGTAGAGATTCAGCCAGCCCAACCAGGCCTCACTCACCTGCGGCTCTCCTTGGCCACCACCCCCAACAGTCAAAAGGCCAGCAAGTCACCCACTGCCCAAAATCACATAAGAAGGGTGGTATGGGCTTCTCCAGGAGTTAATGAAGGCTGCTGAGGATGTGGCAAAGCCCTGCTGGCTGACAGGCCACCTAATCCAGGGATTGTTTTGCAGCTGCACCTACTATTCAATGGGCAAGATAGGAAGGGAGGAGGAGGGGAACCCTCAGGTTCATGAGCTGTGCTCCTGTGAGCTCCTGCTGAGTTCAAGGCCTGCTTATGAAGGACCTGCAGAACTTCTTGAGGACCTCCAGGACTTCCTGTGGCCCAAGGAGTCTTCCTCTAATGCAGGAAATGCCCCTCTTTAATCAGGGGAAAAATCTTCTCTCAAAAGGAAAGTGCTGCCATTAGTAGAAAGGAGTCTGGGATTCAACAGGCAGATGATGTCAGGCTCTGCTTACATATAATTTTTAAAAAGAAATTCCTTTCAGCCATTTGGAGTTTTCCTCCAGAATTGTGGCCCCAAGAAATTCCTTCCATTTGAAAAACAGAGGAAACAATAATGTTGCCTGGCTACGTATTGATTCTAAAGACATTACTTTAAAAAAACCTCAATACTATGGAGAATAATAGCTATTTATATTTATGGAAGATACTTTGTTTGGAATGCTAATAAAAGCGCTGTACTTCTCCCTTTCTCCTTTTTTTGTTGTTGTTGTTGAGAGGAAACAAAAATAAATATTGTGCTACATTTCCTCAAATTGTGGGGAAAAAATTAGATTGCTGGCAAATAGCTTCCAATAGATGTAGCGGCATTGTTAGGGAAGCAAACGGCAATATCCAGCATTTCTAGATCTATCAGCGTTAAACGTAACCTCTGCGAGTGTACATTCCGTTCTGGTGGGCAGAAGGTAATCAAGCCGAATAATTGCTATGCATGGTAAAGTGTTCCATCTTTACCTTTCTGCTGCTTTCTGTCGCAGAGGATAATAAAGTCGACCTTGTTGTCATTGGCCTGTGCTTTATTATTGTGATTTTAATCTTAAATATTGTTTGATATGAAAACATTCCACTGTAAGCAGGCATGGTGGCATATTCCGTGAAGTTACTCTGCCTGTGGAGATCCAAAGGAACTGGCTCAAGTCCAGCGGGGACCAGGGCTTTGTTGGGAGCAACCGGCAGCGATAAGCAAAACCCCATGCGCCTGTCTGCTGTTGGTCTTTCTGACAATGCTTTGGGGGGGGGATTTTCCTTACCTAAAGTAACCATTTGCTTCCCTGATTTGGAAAAAATTATAAAAGAGAAGGTAGAGAAGGAAGTACTTTTCTCCCTTTTGCACAATACAAGAACTCGAGGGCACTCAATGAAAGTGCTGAGCAGTCGGGTTAGAACGGATAAAAGGAAGTACTTCTTCATCCAAAGGGTGATTAAAATATGGAATTTACTGCTACAGGAGGCGGTGGTGGCTACATGCATAGACAGCTTAAAGAGGGAATTGGATAAACTTTTGGAGCAGAGGTCCATCCGTGGTGCAGAGTGGTAAAGCTGAAGTACTGCAATCCGAGCCCTCTGCTGGGGGGAAAGTGTAGATGACTGGGGAAGGCAATGGCAAATCACCATGTGTAAAAAAAAAAGTCTGCTGTGAAAATGTCATGATGCAATGTCATCCCAGAGTTGGAAATGACTGGTGCTTGCACAGGGGACTACCTTTATATATTACTCTCTGTCTGGGGCAAGTGATGCTCTGTATTCTTGGCACATGGAGGGCGGACACTGGGAGGGCTTTTAGTGTCCTGGCCCCACTGGTGGACCTTCTGATGGCACCCGTTTTTTTCTGGCCACTGTTTGACAGTGTTGGACTGGTTGGCCACTGGCCTGATCCAACATGGCTTCTCTTATGTGCTTACGCTTCCAGATCATGTGGGAATTCTGCCTGGCCAAGGCTCTGGTGCAACTTTCTGTGTCCCAACATAGTAGGGAATTAAACATTTGACTTCTTCAGGTATGAGCCTACTCAGACACAGGTTCCTTCCTGAGGCTGTCTTCCATGTAGGACTGTGGCTCAGTGGCAGAGCCTCTGCTTTGCATACAGAAAGTCCCAGGTTCAATCCTTGGCATCTTAGTTAGAAGGACTGAGTAGTAGATGATGTGAGGTCTTGCAGAGCCACTGCCAGTCTGAACTGACCATACTGAGCTTGATGGAACAATGGTCTGAGTCAGCATAAGGCACCTTAATGTAGGTTCATGTGTGCCCCTCCCCCAGCATCAGAGGTGTAGCGGGTAGCTATGAAAAAGCGTGGCGCCAAAAATGTGGAATGTCCAGGCCTCAGATTCAGCAGGAGCTCACAGAAGCATAGCTCCTGAACCTTTCTGATGGTTCCCCCTCTTACTCCCTGTTGTGTTTTGCATTTCCGTCTCAAAATTACAACACAGCGGACGCTACGGAGGTGACCAGTGGAAGTCCACTGGTCCCCGGATGTAGCTCCGCAAATACACTCTGCCAATCAAGATCTGTGGCAGGAAGTTTAACTGGCCGGGATTGGACCTGGCCAGACTGAGGGTTGTTCTGGGATATGTATATAATCGAGACCCGGTCCACGTTGCCTTGCCTTGTGATGTACTCGCTAATAAAGCATGTTGCCTTCAACACGTCTCGTCACTCAGTACATTACAGTGGTGATGAAGGTGGGATTCTAGCCAGGTAACTCCCCAAGCAGGACTTTGCTGACCTGGCCAGAGACGAGGAAGGCATGCATTCGAGGGAGATGGAAGCACCCGCCGCCGCCATGGCTAACTCAAGTGGGATGATGGGCCACCTTGCAGAGTTCGACCTCGCCAACCCCGATAGGTGGGAGACCTACACAGAGCAGGTCGACTGATAACTACGAGCGAACAAGATTACAGACGACAGCCGTAAGAAAGATGTGCTCCTGAGTATCTGCGGGGAGGCCACATTCGAGCTCGCAAAGGGTCTCTCGGCCCCTGCGAAGATCACAGAGAAAACGTACAAGGAGACAGTCAGACTCCTGACCGGGCACTTCTTGCCCCAGCCTTCCATCATCGCCCGCTGATTCCTCTTCCACGAGAGGGACCAAGGGGCGGGAGAGACAGCCGCCATCTACCTGGCCACCCTCCGCCAAATCGCAGGGAACTGCAGCTTCGACAAGCTGGATGAAGCCCTGAGGGATCGCTTTGACTGGAGCCTCCGAGACGAAAGACTGCAGCAAAAGCTCTTCGCAAAGGAAGAGCTCACCCTCCAACTCGCCTTCAATGAAGCCACTGCGTTTGAGAGAGCAACCAAAGCTTACGACAACCCGCGAGCGGAAGCCATCCACCAGGGGGAGATGGCACTGGGCAACTCAGAGGAGGAGGAGGCAAACCAGCTACATCGTCAACCAGGAATGGGGCCGAGAGTGCCCACTCGGCCACAAGCGACAGAGAGACCAGCCAACACCATGTGCGCCAGCTGTGGGGATCCACACGAGCGCCGGGACTGCCCCTATCGCAACGTGGACTGCAGGAACTGCGGAAGAGTGGGCCACACAGTGTGGGCTTGCTGTGCCAAGGCCACCTGCAGACGCCAGTCCACCAACCACGACTCGACTGATGCCTACTTGACCGCATCGACTAGCCTGCAGGTAATGAACTTGCCCCTCACCACCCCAGATAAGGTCAGGGTGTCAGTCCTAATCGAGGGCGCTCCATGCCTAATGGAGCTGGACTTGGGCTCCTCCATCTCCATAATTTCGGAGGAGTCTCTAAGAAAACTTTGTCCCTGTGGCCAGCCCCGGCTGCGACCGGTGGACTTCATACTGCGGGACTTCCAAAAAAACCCTGTACAGATTTTGGGTTGGGCCACTGTAAGGGTAGAGTTTAAGAACTTTAAGGGCAAGCTGGACATTCTCGTGGTCAAACGCCAGCTCACCACATTACTGGGGCTGGCCTGGTTTCAACCGCTGAGTATTCAAATAGTGGGGGTGCAGCAGACGCAAAATTTCGCACACGTGTGCTGGGAATTCCTGGAAGTGTTTGATGGGTCCCTGGGGTGCTACAAGGGGCCTCCCATCACCTTACCCCTCGATCCCCATGTGAGACCGATAAGGCTGAAGGCCAGGCGAGTTCCGTTCGCTCTTAAACCAAAAATAGAAGCGGAGCTGGACCGCCTCACAGCCCAGGGAGTGCTAGAACCGGTATCCTATGCTGCATGGGAAACACCCATAGTCATTCCAGTGAAGCCGAATGGAGATGTGCGCATATGCGCTGATTACAAGTGCACAATAAATAAGGCACTTCAGGACAACCCATACCCCGTTCCGGTGGTCATCCATGTACTGGCAGTCCTAGCAGGCTCTAAGGTTTTTGGGAAACTGGACTTGGCCCAGACGTACCAGCAACTCCCAGTGGATGCTGAGACAGCAGAAGCCCAGACCATTGTGACTCACAGGGGAGCTTTTCGGGTGCGGTGGTTGCAATTTGGGGTTAGTGTGGCTCCGGGGATTTTTCAGAGCATAATGGATTCCCTTCTCAAAGGGATCCCCGGAGTGCAACCATTTTTTGATGACATTTTGATTGCCGCCCCGGACGCTGAGGGGTTCAGCAGCCGTCTGCGTGAGGTACTCCACCGTTTCCAGGCGGCAGGACTTAAAGTAAAGCGGGAGAAGTGTTCCCTTGGGGTGTCGAGGGTAGAGTTCTTGGGGTTTGCAGTGGATGCCGCGGGAATCCACCCGACGACCAACAAGACCAGGGCTATTGTCCATGCCCTGGCCCCCACATGCAAGACGGAATTACAAAGTTTCTTGGGATTATTACATTTTTATCATTCATTTTTGCCCCACAAAGCGGCCATCGCAGAAACCCTTCATAGGCTCCTTGATAAAAATGCCCCGTGGGTCTGGGAAAAGAAGCAAGCCGCCGCTTTTCAGGCAGTCAAGGACCTCCTAGTTTCCAATGATGTGTTCCACCATTTTGACGAATCCTTGCCAGTGATTCTGACTTGCGATGCTTCCCTGTACGTGGTGGGCGCCGTTCTGGGGCACCAACTCCCGGACAGGAGGGAGGTTCCCGTGGCCTATTATTCGAGGACCCTGACCCCTGCAAAGCACAACTATGCCCAAATAGACAAGGAGGCCTTGGCAATAGTGGTGGGTGTGCATAAATTCAGTGACTACCTGTACAGTAGGTGTTTCATGATCACCACGGACCATAAGATGCTACTGGGCCTCCTCACCCAAGCCCGCCAGACACCGCAAATTCTGTCCTAGCGCGTTCTGTGGTAGAACCAGTTCCTCAACTCGTACACATATGCCCTGGTCCACCGCCCCGGCAAAGCTATGGGACATGCAGACGCCCGCAGTCGGCTGCCGCTGCCCTCTATGGACCCGGATCCCGCCCCCGCCCACCATGTGATGCTTATAGAGACTCTACCAGAGAGGCCCCTCCACGCTGCTGAGGTAGCTAGGGCCACGGGTAGAGACCGCATCCTCGCACGCGTTTTAGACTGGGTGGGAAGGGAGTGGCCCACGGGCAAACTGGACGCAGAATTCAGGGCATTTGCATCATGCAGAGAACTGTCCATGCACAAGGGGTACCTTCTCTGGGGTAGCAGGGTAGTGGTTCCCCCCCCCCCCCCATTGCGAAAGCAAGTGCTGGAAACCCTACATGAAACACACCCAGGGATAGTGTGCATGAAGGCCTTGGCACATAGCTATGTATGGTGGCCAGGGATGGATGAGGAGATAGAAGGGTGGGTTCTCAGGTGCCAACCCTGCCAAGAGTCCTGACCTGATCCATCCAGTGCCCCTGTCTACCGCTGGGAGTTCAACAGGAGGCCAAGATCCCGGTTACACCTAGACTTTGCGGGGCCATACCAGGGCCAAATATTCTTTATCTTAGTCAATGCATACACCAAGTGGTTGGAAGTGATTTCCGTCGCTTCAACCTCCACCGTGGCAGAGGTCAGAGCCTTGTGAAGGGTCTTTTGCACTCATGGGATCTCTGAGACCCTCATCACTGACGATGGGACTGCTTTCACCTTCTGGGAATTCCAGGAGTTCTTGAATCGGTACCTCATCCAGCACATTCGGTCCACCCCTTTCCATCCAGCCACCAATGGCCAAGCAGAGCGCATGGTGCGCACCACTAAAGAGGCCCCGGGTCGCATTGTACAGGGAGATTGGGATCACCGCCTGGCAGCCTTCCTATTTGATAACAGAATCACCCCCAACCCCGTCACCGAGTTAAGCCCTGCTGAGTTACTAATGGGGAGGAAGTTGATCACGAGGCGAGACAGGTTGCATCCTGACCGGGCTACGGACCTCCACAGTTCCTCCGAAACCAGGGAAGCCACTAGGGGATTCTTTCCAGGGGATCTGGTATATGCAAAGAACTTTGCAAGCGGGCCGGAGTGGTTAGCCGCCCGGGTGCTGCGGGCCACCGGGTCCCACTCCTACGAGGTCTCGTCAGAGGGGGGCCAGATCCTAAGGAGGCATATTGACCAGCTGCGCTGTTGCACATTGCTGGAAGAACCTACAGAGATTGGGGGAATGGGAAGCGGGGGAGTACTAACACCACCGGAAGCTGCCCAGCCTATGCTGGCCGCACCGACTATGCGGGCGGAAGAACACCACAGCGGAGGGAGCAACTCCCCCCAGAGAGAAGATTGCGGAACAGCAACAGGCGACGGACAGCCCTTTTCCGGCATCACCCCACCATGAGGAACCAGCCGCCCCGCCAGCCATGGCGGCCACTCCAACTCCCCAAATAACCCCGAGGAGGTCGACCCGGGAACGCCAGCCTACTTGAAAGACTTCGTGTCTTGAACTAGGGGGGAGGAGTGTTGTATCTTGCATTTCCGTCCCGAAATTACAACACAGCGGATGCTACAGAGGTGACCAGTGGAAGTCCACTGGTCCCCGGATGTAGCTCCGCAAATACGCTCCGCCAATCAAGATCTGTGGCAAGAAGTTTAACTGGCCAGGATTGGACCTGGCCAGACTGAGGGTTGTTCCGGGATATGTATATAATTGGGACCCGGCCCACGTTGCCTTGCCTTGTGATGAACTCGCTAATAAAGCATGTTGCCTTCAACACGTCTCGTCACTCAGTACATTACACTCCCCACCTATGTTGCCCATTGAATAGTAGGTGCAGCTGCATAACAATCCCTGGATTAGGAGAGCGGGCAGTCAGCCAGCCACCAGGGGCTTTGCCATGCCCCCAGCAGCCCTCATTAAACCCTGGAGAAGCCCGTGCCACCCTTTCTCCACTTCTTATGTGCTTTTGGCAGCAGGTAGCTTGCTGTCCTTTTGACTGGGGGGCGGGTGGTGGCCCAGAAGAGCCCCAGGTGAGCAGGGCCTGCTTGGGCTGGCTAGATCTCTAGCCAGCCCAAGCAGGCCTCACTTGCCTGGGACTCTCTTTTCTTGCATCGGGTTGCTTTTGGCTGGTGGGAGGGCAGCATATGCTAATGAGCTCCACCACCTATTTTTCTACAAAATGACCCCTGGGAACGTCCTTATTGGTAGCTTTGTCTGCCATGAATGTATCATTTTCAAAGGCATCTCAGTACATGGCTGTCACCACCACCTAACCTTAGCCATGAATTCCATTAGTTTCTGATGCACTGTGGGAGGGATCCCAGAAAACAGAGTAATGGAGAGTTGCTGAATTCAAAGTGTTTGCAAAAGACTGGTCTAAATGGACTATGGAAAAAGTTTAATCCAATTCAAGGATGTGAAAATGGAACGACACCTGAGTCCTGTCAGAATGCTTTGAGGGCACCCAATGAACACGCCATCTGATTCCACGGCCATTTCCCCAGGAGTCAATATTAATTTTGTTATAACAGTTGCTGAGGCCAACCTTGAATGTACTTAGGTGGCCTTGACCCTGCCTGATCTATTTCGTGTTCCCTGTCTGGCTCTGTAGACTTGACCGGGGCTTTGGGGTGGCTTCACCTTCCTTTTCTGTGCCTTCTTAGAAATCCAGATGGGGCAGCAGAATGGAATGAGACCCTGGGCCTCCATCTGTTGATGGGAAACCAAATACAGGGTTTTATTGTTCTCTAAGTAAGAACAGATACAGCCTCTACATCAAGGCCAAGCTCGATGCTATTAAATCTACCCTTTGAAGTCTTCCATCGGGCTGACCAAGGACAGATGGCAAACTGTTATCACTTGATACTGGCTTAGGTCAAGTCGAAGTTCAAGATTAAAGGTAACAAGAGCTGCCATTGGGCTGTCAAATGAATCATTCTGTATGCTGAATAAGCATCTAGTTCTGCAGGTTAAAAAGCAATTAGCTGAATTTCTTTTTTTTTCTTCCTTTTTAAGGCTTGTGCAAAGTGGAGTGATAAGGCTATATATTTTGGAATGCCTGTGTCTAAATATGAATTATTTTTTAAAAATGTACACCAGATTGCCTGGAAATGTAGACTTTAATACGAGCTTCAGTGTTTTTGTCTTTTTGTGTTTCAAGATACCCATCAAGTTTTCTAAAATCACATCTTCTCTTATGGAGACATTGTTACCAAAAACAATGAGCTGATTTGCCCTAATGTTATTTTTTCGTTTGACTCGTGACGTTTAAAAAACAAATCTAAGTTTGTTCTGTAATGGAAAATGTTGACAAAATTTCAAAGGAGACCTCCAGTAAAACAGGGATGATTGATAGTATATAACAATAGCACTGATGATGAAAATTGGCATTTATGGAAGGAAGCAATGGGAGAAAAGAAAGGGACTTGAAGGTTTTATTTCTGCTTTCTAACGTTTAATGAGAAACAAACATTCCACCTCACACACAAGCCCACTGGTCCAAATGTATAGTCTCTTTTTGAAATTCTTCCAGAGAACATCTTGATGCTGAAAAAGCAGACCCCACAGATAGGGAACTTCCTTCCTTCCTTGCCTGCCTGCCTGCTTGCCTGCCTGGTATAATTAGAAGACTCAGGATTGAATTCCTGCTTTTCTATGGAAGCTTGTTAGGTGACCTTGGGCCAGTCACACATTCTCAGCCGAGCCTCCCTCACAGGGTGGTTGTGAAAATAAAATGGAGGAGAGGGGAATAATCCAAGCTTCTATGGGTGCCTGCTAAGGAGAAAGATTGGGTAAAAATGAAGTAAATACATTTCTTCTCTTATTTTTAACTTCTTTAAAGATGTACAAAAATCGTTTTTGCAAGGATAGGAAGACTTAAGCCAAGCACACACATTTTCTACATGGAAGAAGGTAAAATACCTCCGATAAAAACATTTTTTAAAATAAGCAGACCCGAGCCTTCAAATCTTAACACTTTAAATTAAACAGTTTTATAAATAACAGATTAATAATTCTGGATTCCAACATTTCCAACTGATACACTGAACTAGCTTTCAATTAATATAGATAAATATAAATATATGAATATAAATATAAATAAAGAGCTATATAATGATCTGGCTTACTTTCAGTCTCTTGTGTTCATTCCTACTGTTTGCAAATGATGCCTGTATTAACATAAATATCTTCTGATTTTCTCTGTCCCTTTTCGATTTCCATTCTGTATGCAAGCTTTTCTTGCATCATTGGCTGTCCAGCTTGATCCAACCACAGATTATGCATTTTATGATAGAACCTTGAGCCTATTTGCAGGGAGGTTGGGATACAAATGGGATAAAATAAATAAATAAAATTAGTGTAGGTGTTCCTGTCTTTTAAAACCTTGCAACTGATGTTTGCTCTTCTGCTGTTTCCCCACTTATTTCCCCAACTGTTTTTTTTTTTTTTAAGTAAAGGTAGTCCCCTGTGCAAGCACCAGTCGCTTTCAACGCTGGGGTGACGTTGCTTTCACAATGTTTTCACAGCAGACTTTTTATGGGGTGGTTTGCCATTGCCTTCCCCAGTCATCTACACTCCCCCCCCCCAACAAGCTGGGTACTCATTTTACCGACCTTGGAATGATGGAAGGCTGAGTCAACCTCGAGCTGGCTACCTGAACCAGCTTCCACTGGGATCGAACTCAGGTTGTGAGCAAAGGGCTCCGACTGCAGTACTGCAGCTTTACATAAAAGTGGTCTGAAAGAACATGGAAAACTTGAAAGAAAACTGGGACTGCAGTGACCAGCACTGTGTGGAAGGGAGGGGAAAAAGCAATGTAGTTAAGAAGCCAAGCTGTGGGAAAAAAAACCCAGTGCACAAAGGCCCATTGTTAGACTATACTGAATTTGTCCGTTGGCTCCCAATAACTGTGAAGACATGGCCATTGAGAAGCAGAGTGACACAGACAGGGTTGGTAGACTGTGGGGATGTCACTAATACCGTATATTTGGAATTTAGGAAGGTATTTGATAAGGTTCTCCATGCTGTTTTGATTAGCAGGTTGGAGGGCTGTGGATTAGATTTTAGAATGGTTAGGTGGATAAAGAATTGATTGGACAATCTCACCCAAAGAGTGGTAGTTAATGGCTCCTTATCTGATTCTAGGATAGGTTCTAGAAGAGTGCCACAAGGCTTGTTTTTGAGCCCAGATTGGGATTTAATAGATATAAATGTAAGGTTTTGTATCTGGGCAGGGGGGTTGTTGTAAAAAAGGCCCAGCAGGAACTCATTTGCATATCAGGCCACGCCCCCTGACACCAAGCCAGCTGGAACTGCGTTCCTGTGTTTTCCTACTCAAAGCCCAGCATCTGGGTTATAAAAATGTTACACACATGTACAGGATGGGAGGTATTCTTCTGGGTAGTAGCATGTGTGGATACATTGTATACTGCACTGGTCAGACCCCATCTATAGTATTATCTCCAGTTCTGGAGTCCTTTTTATAGGAAGGACACAGAAACTTTAGAGTGGGTGCAGAGGAGTGTAGAGGATTAGGGTTTTGGAGACTAAGCTTTGCGAAGAAAGTCTGTGGGAGTTGGGAATGTTCAGCCTGGAGAGGAGGAAGTTGAGGGGAGGGGGATATGATGACTCTTTTTAAGTACCTGAAGGGTGGCTATTTAGAGAAGGGTGGGGCTCTATTTCAGTTGATAGTGGAGGATAGGACTTGCAATAATGGGTTTAAATTATGGATGAGAATTAACAATATTGGAATATTGGGGGAGGGAATTAACAATAAGGGTAGTTCAGTGCTGGAATCGGTTGCCCAAGAATGTTGTGGGCTCTCCCTCCTTGGAGGTGTTTTAGTGGAGACTCGACGATTATTTGTTAGGCATGTTAGGACATTTGGCATGGTGCAGAAGGCCAGACTGAATGATCTTTAGGCCCCTTCCAACTTTATTTATTTGTTTGTTTGTTTGTTTAGACTTGCATCCTGCCCTCCCCACAAAGCAGGATCAGGGTGGGTTTCATCAAGAAAAGCAAACAATCAAAACAGTTAAAACAACTTAAGAATTACTATAAAACAGCTACGAATACTTTTAAAACTTTGCCTCTACAGTACTGACCTATTGGTCCAAAAGTCCATCAGATCTCAATCACATTCTAAGCTATGAGGAGTGCTCAAACTATATGGGTTCTTAGGCTTTCTTATTGAAATAACTGCAACTGAACATTTTCACTGGGCACATCAAGAGATCAAATACTATCTTCCATATACGTAAAAGCCAGTTTCCAGGGTTCTTTCATATTTTAGTATGATTGGAAAACAAGATGATGCCTTGTGGCACCTTAAAAACAAACACTTATTTTAAAAAATGTAACAAAAGCTGGAAATGCTCAATCTACATTCCAGTTCTGGAAAAAGGAGATGTCAAAGATTGCAGCAATTAAATCACTGCATTAACTCCTCACGTGAGTAAAGTGATGCTCAAAATCTTACAACAAAGCATATATGGAACCAGAAATGCCATATTTAAAGCTGAATTAAGAAAAGGATGAGGAGCACTGGCGGCAGAAACCTCGGAGCAGTGGTGGCAGAAACCGTTTTAAGATGGCCATCAGATCAATGGCATGCAATTATTTCCAGGAAAAATCTGGCAGTGACTTCACTTCTTTCTAGCAATTCCTGGAAACTTTACGGTAAACCCATAGAGCTTTCAGCGATCTTTAGAGAAGACTAACATCACTTCCAGGCTTACAATAGAGTTTCTACAATAGAGTTTCTGGTGATTTCTAGAGAGGTGTGACATCACTTCCAGGGTTTTTTCCAGAAGTGACATCATCCTGTCACCAACAGTTGCCCCCATGTCCTCCCACCCAGCCTCCTGCTGATTACCAGATCTTACCTGGCAATCCTATGCAAGGAAGAGATAATGCAGAATATTAGCATCCCTCACACATGCCAAGACCTTGTTCCTGTAGTGGCACTCCTCTTCTGCTGACCCCCACTTCAGGGAGGTGGAGGCAGCAGTCACTGAGTGCTCCTCCATTGTCTTTACATCTGGCTACCTGTTGAGGCCAGGGGGATAAGGAGAGCAATCAGGAATCTGTCATTCATGACTGGTGCACCCCCCTCCTGAAAACACCTCCCATTGTTCAAAAACTAAATTTCTATCTTTGAATAAGACCCAGGGGTTTTTTTTGAGCAGGAATTCACAGGAGCGCAGTTCTGGCTGGCTTGGCATCAGGGTGTGTGGCCTAATATGAAAATGGTTCCAACTGGGCGTTTCCTACCAAAAAGGCCCTGATAAGACCAATTTTTTAAAAAGCAGCATTTTATCCTTTCAGTTTCCCAGATACAGTTGCCATTCCTGCGCCTAACAATCATGGGGACATTTTGGGGCAGGGTATACTTACAATGACCTGACCTGGATAGCCCATGCTAGCCCAATCTCGTCAGATCTCAGAAGCTAAGCAGGGTTGGCTATCATTAATATTTGGATGGGAGACCACCAAGGAATACCAGGATTGTGATGCAGAGGCAGACAATGGCAAACCACCTCTGAATGTCTCTTCCCTTGAAAACCTGACAGGGTTGCCATTAGTCAGCTATGACTTGATGGACCAAAAAAATCACAAAAACCCTGTAAAATAACATTGTGTCATGACCACTCTACTGAAACCCTGAAAGACATCCCTGAACTGACACCCAAACAATGCAGCCCTGGAATGTGATACTGAAATGTAACCCTAGAATATGAATATTACACAGCAATGACCATCTGAATTGGGATGGCCTCTTTTCCACAGAAGAGAGGCAAAACTCAGTCCAATCTTTAGGCCCTAGGCAGGCTGGAATGATATCAAGTCTGGTTCATAGGCTTGACAGACATCTTGGCTGTGCTGAAAGGCTAAAGAGCATCTATTTTCTGATCCTGGAAATGAACAAATCCAAGCCCAGAGAAAGACGTATAGTGGGCAAAACTGTAAAAATTTCTTCACCTTTCCTGGCAACCTCTTTCAAGTCCTGTTCCCAAAACATAAAGCCTGCAACACATAAACAAATGGTATGTATGTAGGGTCTGCTATTCCTCAGGAAACACAGCAGAAATGCAAAGGCTAAAGTGCCATCTTGTTGTGTGAATGTGTGGTATAGAATCTCTATTTTTCTTTAATTACTACTAAAGGCTATCAAAGTCAAACAATCTCCTGAATTTGTGATTAATGGACATCCATCCTGACATGTAGAAAGAAATCTATAACCTATGGTGAGCTTCAAAGGAACCAGCAATAACAGGATCATAAACCCATTTGGCCAATGTAATTAAGAAGAAGAAGAAGAAGATATTGGATTTATATCCCGCCCTCCACTCCGAAGAGTCTCAGAGCGGTTCACAATCTCCTTTACCTTCCTCCCCCACAACAGACACCCTGTGAGGTGGGTGGGGCTGGAGAGGGCTCTCACAGCAGCTGCCCTTTCAAGGAAAACCTCTGCCAGAGCTATGGCTGACCCAAGGCCATGCCAGCAGGTGCAAGTGGAGGAGTGGGGAATCAAACCCGGTTCTCCCAGATAAGAGTCCGCACACTTAACCACTACACCAAACTGGCTCTCACACCAAACTGGCTCTCAATTAAGATTCCTCTTTTTGGGGTTTGGGCGTATGACACTCTGATTTCCCATTGAATACTTGGCATATGACACTGAGTTCTTGTTGGATATTGGTTTTTGACACTGCTTTCTCATTGGATAATTGGACCTCTTGATGTGACTTAATTCACCCTAGAAAACAGGCCACCCTGCCTGTCAAGAGTAGCTTCCTGGCATTCTTTTCCATCCTTCCCTCCTCCATCCTTCCTCCCCTCCTCCATCCTTCCTCCCATCCCGTACTGTTCACACACACACCCTTCTCGGGAGGAATCTCTCTCCAGAGGCCTCTTTCCTTCTCTGACCAGCCTACTCTGCAAGAACGAGGTAATTGTATCACCCTTCCACCCACTTATTCAGCTAACATCTGTAATTCCTCTTATATGCTTGAAAAATATTTGATTGGGATGCAACTATTTGAAAATCATTTCCTATAATAAAATCCATTAATTTAACCAAAGGATTTTCAGTGGTCTATCTCCGTAAACATTGACAGAGATCCTGCTTCACCTCACCTCTCGTAGCTTGCCATTTTGAGCTAAGAAAAATTAATATTCCCCAACAAAAAGCTGGTTGAGGTGGTAACACTACTACCAGTTATCCCTGTATTATCAATAGGAGGTTACAAATGAAAATGAGCAAGGGGTGAAGAGACTTGCTTCGGGCCACTTAGGGAGGTCACAACTTATTTATGATTCAGATCCTAATACTGGGGACTTCCTGATTCTTTCTGTGATTGCTGTAACTCAGGTGGTGTTCTCCTATTGAAAACACTTGGATGACTCATGGTTGGGGGGGTGGGGAGCAACAGCAAAGATTACAACCTAGAAATTCATTCATGCTCAGCCAGTCATTTACATTTATGGATCTGTGTGCAAAAACCATTTAAAGTCAGATTTCCAGGCTCATTGACAAGTGCTGTTGCAAAATGTAGGGGACTGGGACTTGGCTGTTGAAATGGGAAGGAAGAAGCAAGAACTAGGCTTTAGAAGGTTACAATCCCTTTGCAGGCAGGCAGGCAGGCAGGCAGGCAGGAAGGAAGGAAGGAAGGAAGGAAGGAAGGAAGGAAGGAAGGAAGGAAGGAAGGAAGGAAGGAAGGAAGTGTCCGTGTTAGGATACAAACTGAAAAAGGACTCCTTTGCTTTTCCAAAGTCTTTTTGCCTGTCGTCAAGAAGTTCAGCATCGAATGGCCGATCCTCTGCATATCACTACTTAAATGCTGTGGGACTAATGACCTATACAGACAGCCCTCATTAATTGTAGCCCTTTTGGACTTTGCCACCTAGTGGCTGTCCAGTAGAATAGTTTCCCTCTGTGGACTGCCTTTGTTATGTCTCTAATCTATGCAGGGTTTTTTTTGAGCAAGAACACACAGGAATGCAGCTCCGGCTGGCTTGGCATCAGGGTGTGTAGCCTAATATGCAAATGAGTTCCTGCTGGTCTTTTTCTACAAAAAAGCCCTGAATCTGGGGATACACTTCAGGCACAAAAATTTGGATTTCAAATTCAGATTTAGAATTAGGAATCATCAAGGCTCTTTTTCTAGCAGGAGCTCCTCTGCATATTAGGCCATGCCGCCTGATGTAGCCAATCCTCCTGGAGCTTACAGTAGGCCCTGTACTAAGAGCCCTCTAAGCTCTTGGAAGATTGGCTACATCAGGGGTGTGTGGCCTAATATGCAGAAGAGCTCCTGCTAGAAAAAGAGCCCTGGGAATCATGTCCATTTAGATTTGGGATTTTAAACATTCCAAATGTCTGAAACATCATAATTTCATTCCAGTCAATAAGAAAGAAGGCAAGTTGCTTTTTACCCCATCCACTCCAGCTCATTCCCAATGCTTGTACCAAACCCCCAAACAGAACATATTGTGACAAGGGTACAAAATCTGCCACAACTGCCAGACAAGAGTTCCTGGGCAATGGGCAGTGACTGCAATGTGGGTAGTGGCTGTAGGTGGCCGCCTTCCCGCCATCCTCCTGTGCCAGCCTCCTCTACTCACATGCAAACGTGCTCTCCCCTAACAAAAATGTGTTGCATAAGAACACAGGTGGGGAGAAAAGGATCTTGTGGCACCTTAAGGACTAGCAGCATTTTATTCCAGCATCAGCTTTCATTAGGGTTGCCAAATCCCTCCACTGTTGTGGTGGGAGACTTCTGTCTCGCACACAAAGCACATGCGGTGAGATAACATCACCAAGAAGTGATGTCATCGCTCCGGGCAAGTAATGCTGTGGATGCTCAAGGATTACAGCAGGAATGCACAGGAATGCAGTTCTGGCTGGCTTGGTGTCATGGGGTGCGGCCTAATATGCAAATGTGTTCCTGCTGGGCTTTTTCTGCCAAAAAAGCCCTGTGCGAAACAATGGTGATATCAGGGGGTGTGGCTTAATATGCAAATGATTTCCTGCTGGGCTTTTTCTACAAAAAAAGGCCTTTTGAAAATATATCAATGTGACCCACCTCTGGTAACAGAAAGGCTGCTACAGTTTGCACCATTTGCAGTTTCTTTTTTATCTGTGACACCTTGGGTATGAAATGCAAAGAAGTCTGCCAGAGCTTGAAGAAGTCCACAGATCGCTGAGGAGCTATGGTTCTGTGGACTTCTTCAAGTTTGGGAAAGTGGCTTAGAGGTGGAGCATTTACCTTTGATGTAGAAGATTGCAGGTTTAATTTCCAGCATCTCCAGCTAAAAGGTAGCATGATGGGAAACACCTAGGGTTGCCAAGTCCAATTTAAAAAATATCTGGGGACTTTGGGGGTGGAGCCAAGAGACATTAGGGTGGAGCCAAAATCAAGGCTGTGACAAGCATCACTGAACTCCAAAGGGAGTTCTGGCTATCACATTTAAAGGGACGGAACATTTTTTCAATTCCTTCCTTCCATAGGAAATAATGAAGGATAGGGGCACCTTCTTTTGGGGCTCATAGAATTATGACCCCCTGGTCCAATATTTTTGAAACTTGGGGGGTATTTTGGGGAGAGGCACGAGATGCTGTATGGTAAATTTGGTGCCTCTATCCCAAAAAACAGCCTCCCCAGGGCCCCAGATACCCACGATCAATTCTCCATGATTTTCTATGGGAATAAATCTCCATAGGGAATAATAGAGTTCCCAGCAGACATTTCCCCCCCCTCGCCCCGCTTTCTGACGACCCTGAAGCGGGGGGAGGGTCTCCAAACCGGGGGATCCCCTGCCCCCACCTGGGGATTGGCAACCCTAGAAACACCTCCACCTGAGAGCCACTGTCAATCAGAACAGGCAATATTCACCATGACAGACTAAGGGCAGCTTCATGTTTAGATGTTACATTTTTTGTAAGGGATAATTAAAGAAAACTTTTTTTTCAGGCAAGTTCAATACATCACTCTGCCTTTTACTGTTAGACTGTTGGTCTCACAAGCTCAGTATTGTCTACTTTGTTGGTGGCTCTCTGGGATCTTCTGTGGAGGTCTTTCATATCACTCGATTCTTTACCGGAAGATGCCAGTGCTTAAATCTGGGAATGGACTGGTCATTTA
Source organism: Heteronotia binoei (assembly GCF_032191835.1). Classification (NCBI taxonomy): domain Eukaryota; kingdom Metazoa; phylum Chordata; class Lepidosauria; order Squamata; family Gekkonidae; genus Heteronotia; species Heteronotia binoei. Next base: position 34,408,409 of record NC_083243.1, on the reverse strand, counting down.
ATTTACAAAGAAATTTCCTAGTGGGCCAAAGCTCTATAGGACCATTGGTGGCCAGGAACAGGCCAGCAACTCTACTCTATCAGTATCTCAGGGGCCTTTTATTGCCAGCAACTCTACCATTACCTCAAAGGCCTCTTAGCTCAGATCCTTCACTGGCAATAGAAATAGGTCTTGGCTAGGGTTGCCAATCCCCAGGTGGGGGCAGGGAATCCCCCGGGTTTGGAGGCCCTCTCCCCACTTCAGGGTCATCAGAAAGCGGGGGGAGGGGAGGGAAGTGTCTGCTGGGAACTCTATTATTCCATATGGAGACATTCCCATAGAAAATAATGGCAAATTGATCCATGGGTATCTGGGGATCTGAGGGATCTTTTGAGGCAGAGGCACCACATTTTCAGTATAGCATCCAGTGCCTCTCCGCAACATCCCCCCCCAGGTTTCAAAATGATTGAACCAGGGGGTCCAATTCTATGAGCCACAAAAGTAGGTGCCCCTATCCTTCATTATTTCCTATGGAAGAAAAGCATTTAAAAGGTGTGCGGTCCCTTTCAATGTGATGGCCAGAACTCTCTTTGAAGTTCAATTGTACTTGTTCCAACCTTGCTCATGGTTCCACCTCCAATGTCTCCTGGCTCCACCCCCAAAGTCCCCAGCTATTTCTTGAATTGGACTTGGCAACCCTAGTCTTGGCTCACCAATTGTCTCCTCCTGCACTGCTGCCATTTGCAGGATGAAGCAATGGGTAAGCCAATATCCACTGTTGGCATTCCTGAGACCTAATGGGCCCCTGAGAGACTGGCGTGTAGTGCCACAGGAGCCACCCAACTGAGTTTAGCCTTGGGTTGTTTTCACTTTCTACTCCACTCTGGCTTTGGCCTACAAATGATAAACCATGGCGTTTCTTCTTTCAGGGGACAGCTAAGTGTGGCTCTTGGCATTTGACTAAAATGGAGCAGTTTTTATGAGGGTGTTCTAAACAGAATTGTTTTTATAGATTCTAGAAATGATTAAATCAATAAATATGGCTTTCCTGTGGCCATATTCTTTTCTCTCTCAAAGGAAATTCCTGGAGATTTGGTGGTGGTATTGGCAGAATGTGGAGTTTAGGGAGGTGAGGGAGCTCAGCAAATAGGCTTCCCAACCCTCCCGCCCTGGCGGGGGACCCCAGGATTTCCACTCTCTTCCCCCGCTCCCCCAAAAAACTGAAGTGGGGGGAGGGGGGGAAATGGCGCCAGGGAGCATGGCAAGCCGCCCGATCCTGGAGCAGGCGAGGCCGCCGCGCCGCTGCCGCCCTCTCCCCGCCCACCGCAGCTGCTCCTCCGAGATGGGCCCAGGATGGGCCCATCTCGGAGGAGCAGCCAAGAGCCGGCAGCAGCGCAGGGGAGGGCGAGGCAGGCCAGGAGCATGGCGAGCCGCGAATCCGGGCCCTTCTAGGACCCGGACTTGTGGCTCGCCACGCCCCCGGCCTGCCTCCACCCCCCCTGCTTCCACCCCAGAGGCGGAGCGGGCGAGGCCACCCCGCCACTGCCGCCTCTTCTCCGCTCGCCGTGGCTGCTCCTCCGAGATGGGCTCAGCCTGAGCCCATCTCAGAGGAGCAGCCATGGCGAGCGGAGAAGAGCGGCAGTGGCGGGGCAGCTCACCACACTCCCCAGCGCCGTTTCCCCCCTCCTCCCTAGCTCCACCCCAGTGTCTCCTGGCTCCACCCCCAAAGTCTCCTGGCTCCACCCCCAAAGTCCCCAGATATTTCTGGGGTTGGACTTGGCAACCCTATCAGCAAACTGCCCTCCAAAGCTGCCATTTCCTTCAGGGGAGTTGATCTCTGTAATCTGGAATTCAGTTGTAATTCCAGGAAAACTCCAGGCCCATCAGAAGCAACTGAAACTAACTGAAAGAGATGGAGGGAAGGACTGGCAAGTATTTGGGCTGGAGAGCATGACCTCACTGCCTACCAAACTTGCCAAAATTGCCAAACTGAGAAATAATGGCACTAAATTGAGGTAACTGGTGGCTTTGACTCGAAAACCAAGGATGCATCAAGTCCTTTTCTGATGTTCTTGACAATTGTTGAATGTTAAGGTAAAGTGAGATACAATTTACCTGGTTTCTTTCTTTAAGGACAAGGATGAAGAAGGAGTAAGTTGACAGGATCAGGGAGATAGACTCTGGAAGAGGCAGAGCCAAAAAGTTGTCACTTATCAGAACTGTTTATTGGGGGCAGCTGAGAATGCTGTGAACCAATGAGAAATGAAGATGTCAGGAACTGTTCTGGATGCAGTTTCAGTTCAGACCATAATTTATTTAACTACTGTGACTGTGACCATTGCCTTGAACTGGATGGCCCAGGCTAGCAGGGTTGAAAGCTAAGCAGGATCAGCCCTGGTTAGTGCTTGGACATTGGGAGATGACCAAGGAAGTCCAGAGTTGTTATGCAGTGGAAGGCAATGGCAAACCACTTCTATTCATCTCTTGCCTTGAAAATCCTACAGGATCACCATAAGTTCACTGTTAGAGGCATGTGAACACAGTATGACAGTTACACACTTGCAGAGCATACAAAGGGAAGCAGACAGGAAGGTCAACAGGTTGATTCAGAGCTAGTTTGATATAGTGGTTAAGCGCGCAGACTCTTATCTGGGAGAACCAGGTTTGATTCCCCACTCCTCCACATGCAACTGCTGGAGTGACCTTGGGTCATTCATAACTCTCTCAGAGCTGTTCCTCTCAAGAGCAGTTTCTGTCAGAGCTCTGTCAGCCCCACCTACCTCATAGGGTATATGTTGTGGGAAGGGGAAGGGAAAAGAGATTGTAAACTACTCTGAGATTCCTTTGGATAGTGAAGGGCAGGGTATAATTCAGCCCTGCTCTGGCCGCACCGCAAAGCGGCTGCGCGCCGCGGGGCCATTTTTTGCAGCCCCGGCAGGATAGAAGGCTGCCTTCCTGGGCATCCGGGGATTTTGTGCGGGCGGGGGCTGAGGCTTTAAGAAGCCTCGGCCCCACCCATCTCCATGTAGTCTCGTGGAGTCATTGGCCCATCCACCCACCCTGCAGTAGTACAAGATTATACCAGTCGTCTTATTAGGGGCCAGGTAGGGTATTTTTCACCATCACCTGAATTGGCCGTTGGTGGTGTGTTTTTCGCCTACCTTGTACTGCTAACAGTGGTGTGGCTGTTAGGTAGGTAGCTAATTTGGTCACTTGCCGGAATTTGCAAGGGGTTCAGACCTTGCCAGTGAGCACCCAGGCCTAGCCACCTGTGTTATGCATGCGATCCGTAGGAAAGGCAGATGGGCTTCACGGCTCAATGTCCTGAAATACGGATCGGGTTTCATGCCTCCCTTTGGTCGCCCCCTTCTGGGGATCGGAGCGGCGGTAATGGGAGGGCATGTTTGGTCTGCCGGCCCAGTTCTAGCTGCAACTGTATGGCTGGGAGCGGGGGTAGGGTGCCTCGCCCTTGTAGGACTTGGCGGGGTCAGGGGTGACCCCAGGGCTCGTCCTATTTCAGTTTACCTTGCCAGGTTGTGTTAAATGTTAATAAAGTGGCGCGTTTTCCCAATTACCTTGTCTGCCTTTTTATTCCGTATGGGGGTGCAAATCCAATCTCTTCTTTAAATGCTCATGTACACTTCTTTTCTTGGTCTTGATTTCAGCCTTCATGTCCATCTGCAGCCCTCCCACCCCCTTATGTCTTATATGCAATTACTCTTGAGGAAAATGCTTGTGTTATTTGAATGATTGTGCTTTGCAGTTCAGTTCCATGAAATTTCACTTAAGTGCCTTAAGATCCATGGATAAGACTATTACTTAAACTGTAAGTAATGGTTGCATGTAAAAATTAAGAAACACATTGTGCTTTAGATAAATTACATTCAAATTAGTTCTTATTATAAATGGGGTAGAAAATGGATTTTTAGCTCTGGCTGGCCAAAGAGCCAACATTTGTCTCTAGTTCATTTGTTTAAATATATTCAGGCCAGATTGAAATCCATATTGCTTGACATTAATTGAGTACTGAAGCATCCGTGTACTCAAGTTTCATAAACCACTGATGGCTGAGTTTTTACTGACTCGATTTAAAAATACACCATCTCTTTTATAGGAAAATGATGTTCCTGTTTATAAAGTCATTTTCTGAGCTCACCATTCAGTGCCATACATCTTAATAAAATGAATTTAAATATGACATTTGTACTATTGCAATGACATCTTGTTTGCTAAGAAAATTATATTTTCTCCATTTGATAATATATTTTTACAAAGCCTTCTGTGCCATATCTGAGGTAAACATGTTTCTTTTTTTCTTTTTTTTCAGAGAAAGGACTTGAACTCCAAAGATAAGTCAAGTGAACAGATGCTAAAATGTCAGTGGGGGGTGATGACAGAGTTGAACACAAGAAGCTGCCTTATACTGAATCCGACCCTTGGTCCGTAGGGGTCAGTATTGTCTTCTCAGACTGGCAGCAGCTCTCTAGGGTTTTTCATATCATCTACTGCCTCCTCCTTTCAACTGGAGATGCCGGGGATTGAACCTGGGGTCTTCTGCATGACAAACAGACACTCTCCCATTGAGTCTCAGCCCCTCCCCGTGTGGAGCAGAGTGCAAAAATTATACACATTTGATGGTACAGATCTAAGGCAATATTTGATTTAATGATCCAGAAAGGGGCCTAATTTCAGTGCAAACTGTTAGGTGGAATAAGTTTGTGTGTGTATTTTGTGGACTAGATAATATTTCAACCTAGAGTCTATGACTGGCAATTTAGTCCAGCTTTTCAAGACATGAGTTTATTCAATGGAGTCAAAGCATGTTACTGGTATGGGAGTGGTGGTGTCTCCTAATATTTTTTGGGGAATATTAGCTCTTAGGAGACTGTGACCGATTCCACATTTAGCACTTCCCTCCCTTCTGTGCGGGGCTCCTCACGGTGGCTCTTTTTTCTGGATCCTGCATTGGCATCTCTGGAGCGGGTCTGCATGTTCCTGCTTGCTCCCTGCCATGCGCAAACTCTAGAGACGAGACTAGGACAAGGGCTAGTATGGATTCGGTCATTGGCTAGTAAGATGCACTAATAAGGGATTTTTTACACAAATTGTATACCAGGATTGTTCCTTTAGAGAACTCTCAGAATTATCCAGGCTGCTACTTAAACCAAGGGAGGTTGTTTTATTGACAGAAAATAATAAAATAATGACCATATGCAGAGAATAAATGTGCACAAAAAACCAAACACACAAGAGTTGCAGAAATATAGGAGTGAAGTGGGGATTAGGAGGGATTTTGTGGAAATATAGTTACCATTCAGAGGTCCAGGAGTCCATGAAGGAGAGGATGTGAATATGGAAAGTGGCCCAAACAGAGTCTGGGGGTGCAAGTCTCTAGCAAGACAACACACACAAACAACGGCGAGTGCTAGTATAGATATAGGCTAAAATGTTACCTGTGGGCATGCTGATGTACCTGCCCACTGAAACAATGTACGGATGAAATTAACTGGGAGTAAAACAATATGTTGGGAAATGCTGAGCGGGGCTCCCCAGAAAAGGCAAAGAGGTTGCCTAATTGCATATGTGTGAGAGGATGGGTTTCTGGGTGTAAACAAGAACTGTAAATGTTTCTTGATGTAATTTGTCCAAGAAGGTAAGATGCAAATGTTTGCTGATGATCCTAGATTGATGAAGAGATAAGGTTATCCAGTGGTTAGGAATTAAAGTGATAGGGTTAGGAAGGGAAGACCCAGGATTTGGGCTTTTGTGATAAGAAGGAATCTTACTTTTCCTCTGAGCTCCACTATGCAGAAGAATACCTCTTTTGTTTCAGATGGGGGGAGGAAGCTAATGCCTGGAGATGCCCTACAGCCACCTCCCAAAATAACAAGCCAGACTTGTGCTTTACACTGCTAGGAACCATTTTGTTTGGTTCTTCTCCATCTTAGTTTATACTGTACACTTCCAGACCTCATTCTGGCCCATTCCTGGGCCAAACAAGGCTGGCACTTGTACTGTGAAAGAATTGGGGGTGAAAGATGATAAGTGATGTCTTTTTCCCAATGTGCTCTTTGCAGGAGAACACAAGGGGCCTAACAAGCACTTTGCAAAATCTCTTCTTTGCCATAAAATTAAATCTTGCAAAATTTGAATGGCTAGATTCATGAAGACCACCTTGCTTTTTTTTGTAGCAGGGCTTTTTTTTGTAGCAGGAACTCGTTTGCCTATTAGGCCACACACCCCTGATGTAGCCAATCCTCCAAGAGCTTACAGGGCTCTTAGTACAGGGCCTACTGTAAGCTCCAGGAGGATTGGCTACATCAGGGTGTGTGGCCTAATATGCAAAAGAGTTCCTACTATGAAAAAGAGCCCTGCCACCTTGCATCAGCTTGGCCTTTTTGGACATTAAATAAGAGAAACTATTGAACTGGAACTGTCAGATAATCAGAGGTACAGTTCTGACATCAGACCAATCCCAGACCTTTGCAATCAGGAATAGAACCCTGCTAGGTCAGTCCAGTAGGGCATCTAGTCAGCGCTCTGTTTCACACATTAGCCAACCAAATGCCTTATACTCAATCTACCCGTTGGTCCATCAAGATCAATATTGCCTGCTCTAACTGGCAGTGTCTCTCCAAGGTGGATGTCTCTCACATCGTCAGCTGATCCTTTTAACTGGAGATGTTAGGGGTTGAACCAAGGTCTTCTACGTGACAAGCACATGCTCTGCCATTGAGCCGTAGCCCTTCCCCAAGGCAAAGCTACCTCTCTGGCAAGCACTGCCTTCCCCTTGAAGTGGCCTTCAGCCAGGGCCAATTTGCGGTCCTCTAGTGCCAGACAACTGAGACTCACAGGCATAAAAACACCACGTTTGCTTGGTCACAGAGGTGCACAAACTCACCCATTAGCACCGGGCACAAGCTGGTCCTTGCATGTGGATATATTTGCACTGCGAGACAATTACGTTGTATCTCTTTAAATGAGGGCCCTTCCTAAGGAGATAGCCTTTAAAGACTTTGTGCCACTCTGTTTTATAAACATCAGGTTAATTGAGGACTGCTGTATATTTAATGGTGGGGGGAGCCCTCTGGGACAAACTACAAGGAATTGGAGTTGTTCAGCAGTCCATTAGGCAGACACTGCCGTGCTGAAATGGTCATGGAAATCCCAGAAGGCCAAATCATTAATGGGACACTAAGCTCCAATTAAGGGCATGGCCCAAAAGACCAGGGTGAAAAACATGGTCCTTAGTGCCAGTCCCAGAGGACCCCTTTAATCTGCCTGCTTGATCTCCTGTGCAGAAACACAACAGCAAACAACAAAAGTGTTTGTGCAGGAAAGTCAGTTTTTGCTGTCCAGAGCGCAAATGGATGAAATCATAACAGACAACCCCGGTGAAATTTGAGACAGGCATCTTCTAAACTAAACTAATTCATTAATATAAAACAAATGATTTTGAAAACTGAAAACCTTCACGGATCAAGAACTACAGTGCCGGTATGCTGTACACCTTGCTGCAACTGTATATCAAACCATGGCAAGACCCACATGTTGCTGGATATTTTATTATTGTGTGAATAGGAAAATCCAGGAGGTGGATAATTATGAAAGTATGAAACCTGAAAGGTTAATATACAATTAAAGGGCCAAACATTAAAAACAAACTGTAAAATAAATCATAAACCAACATACATGTATTTATTGTAGAAAGCTAAAACCATTTAAGCCTCTATGCTATGTACAATCATAAAACCACAATGGGAACCCACTCACCTTGACCTGACATGTTTCGACCTAGACTGGTCTTCTTCAGAGGTCAGAAAGGTAAGTGCACATATTGGCTCGTAGTACAGAATAGAATAAAACAAAAGAACAATGCTGGACCACAAGGAGATTTAATGAAGTGACAAAGGCTTAAAGATATTCTTGAGGCCTCTTATTCTACAGCCTTATGTCTTAATCAAGGGCATACATATTGCATCCAGTGTCTTATTGTATGCCACATGGTCCAGAATTGATCATGATAGGTGTAAGGTCAGAGCCTGTGTGTCAAGAGTTAAGTGTATACTTTCAGGTTTCTTACTCCAGTTTTTGGGTTAAGCTTCTTTCCCTTCTTTGTTTTTCCTTAATTACGAACATAAGAACATAAGAGAAGCTGTGTTTGATCAGGCCAATGGCCCATCCAGTCCAACACTCTGCACACACACACACACACACACACACACTGTGGCTAATAGCCACTGATGGACCTCTGCTCCATATTTTTATCTAAAGCCCTCTTGAAGGTGGCTATACTTGTGGCCGCCACCACCTCCTGTGGCAGTGAATTCCACGTTAATCACCCTTTGGGTGAAGAAGTACTTCCTTTTATCCGTTTTAACCTGCCTGCTCAGCAATTTCATCGAATGCCCACGAGTTCTTGTATTGTGAGAAAGGGAGAAAAGTACTTCTTTCTCTACTTTCTCCATCCCATGCACCATCTTGTAAACCTCTATCATGTCAGCCCGCAATCGACGTTTCTCCAAGCTAAAGAGTCCCAAGCATTTCAACCTTTCTTTATAGGGAAAGTGTTCCAGCCCTTTAATCATTCTAGTTGCCCTTTTCTGGACTTTCTACAATGCTATAATATCCTTTTTGAGGTGTGGCGACCAGAACTGCACACAGTACTCCAAATGAGACCGCACCATCGATTTATACAGGGGCATTATGATACTGGCTGATTTGTTTTCAATTCCCTTCCTAATAATTCCCAGCATGGCGTTGGCCTTTTTTATTGCAAACGCACACTGTCTTGACATTTTCAGTGAGTTATCTACCATGACCCCAAGATCTCTCTCTTGGTCAGTCTCTGCCAGTTCACACCCCATCAACTTGTATTTGTAGCTGGGATTCTTGGCCCCAATGTGCATTACTTTGCACTTGGCCACATTGAACCGCATCTGCCACGTTGATGCCCACTCACCCAGCCTCAACAGATCCCTTTGGAGTTCCTCACAATCCTCTCTGATTCTCACCACCCTGAACAATTTAGTGTCATCTGCAAACTTGGCCACTTCACTGCTCACTCCCAACTCTAAATCATTTATGAACAAGTTAAAGAGCATGGGACCCAGTACCGAGCCCTGCGGCACCCCACTGCTTACCGTCCTCCACTGTGAAGACTGCCCATTTATACTCACTCTCTGCTTCCTATTACTCAGCCAGTTTTTGATCCACAAGAGGACATGTCCTTTTACTCTATGACTCTCAAGCTTTCTAAGGAGCCTTTAGCCTTTTGTATGAAAGTACAACATGAAAAAATGTGCAGATTCAGCTTGGAACCAGTAATGCACAAGTGGAGACACTGATGGCCCCTTTCACACATGCTGAATAATACAGTTACAGTCCACTTCAACTGTTTGGAAGTGAATCTTGTTGCCCTGACCTTGGTAGCCCAGATAAGCCTGAACTCATCAGAAGCTGAACAGAGTCAACTGTACTTGGATGAAAGACCTCCTTGGAATACCAGCAGTTGGGAGGTGGAGGCAGGCTTTATTCAGCACCTCCCCGAATATCCTTCAGGCCCCTAATAGGTCACCAGAGGTTGCCATTACTTTCAGGTGCATGTGTGTGTGCGCACACACAATACAAAAAATAGCAAAAAAAGGAAGTGGATTTTGCCATTTCACACAGCAAAATCCGGTTGCAAAGTACATTGAAAATGTGATATTCAGGGATTTTTTTTTTTTTTGAGCAGGAGTGCAGTTCCAGCTGGCTTCGTGTCAGGGGGTGTGGCCTAATATGCAAACAAGTTCCTGCGGGGCTTTTTCTACAAAAAAAGCTCTGGTGATATTTAGAGTGTGTGGAAGCAATTAATGGAGATAGCATAGTTCTTCTTGGGCAAGAGTGTGTAGAGATCCAGTTTGTAGGTAGTGTTTAAGTGTACAAACTCTTATCTGGGAGAACTGGGTTTAATTCCCCACTCTTCCACATGCAACTGCTGGAGTGACCTTTGGCTAGTCATAACTCTCAGAGCTGTTCTGGAAAGAGCAGTTTTTGACTGGTTGACAATCTAATATTTGACTACAAAAACATTATGCAAGTAGTTTCTATTGGTATCTTCAGTGATGGATTGGAGGCTCGGAGCTCATTCCTATGACCTGGATGCCTCTAGAGTAGACTATCATGTCAATCAACTGACTGCTCACCTATTGCCAATTATCAAACAATGGAGCATTGGTTTTTCTTTGCAGTCAATTCAGAGCTTACTTATGGACACCCCATGGGGTTTTCAAGGCAAGAGATTTCAGAAGCGGTTTGCCATTGTCTGCCTTTGCATCATGACCCTGGACTTCATTGGTGGTCTCTGATCCAAATACTAACTGGAGACCTTGGGTCAGTCACAATTCTCTCAGAACTCTCTCAGTCCTCCCTCCAAAAAAACACATCCAGCTGAGTCACCAGTGCATAATTTTAAAAATCTAGAACTTCCAACTGCCAGACAATCTTAGCATCTCCTGACTTTACTACACACAATGCCATATAGTATCATCATCATCATCATCTAGGGACAACTCTGCTTAGCTTCTGAGATCTGACAAGATTGGGTTAGGCTGGGCTATCCAGGTCAGAGCTATTGTATACTGGACATAAAATATTGTCATATATTTTATAAAATTAAAAAAAACAACGCCACAGCATATCTTTTTAATTACCTTATAGTGTTATGTATTAGTAACAAACGCCTTTAAAACTGAGCTTCTGTTTATACTAACTGCTTCAACTTTTCCTTCATTTTTTTTTAAATGTCATTTATTAATTATTATTTTTTTGTAACTATAGGGTGACTCTGGTGTGCCGGGAGGGAAGCCAAAAAGAAGAACCGTGGAGCGAGTTGTTCATATTTATAGAAATCTTACCTATTTTTGTTATAATAATTAATTGCATTTGACTAGTTTTCCATAGTAACAGTCAACTAATTAGTCTTTGTAATTAGCTTAAGCATCAAACCCTCTTGACGATTAAAAGAACTTTTTGTTGTGGTGGTGAATAAAGTTATTTTGAAGTTTCTTTACACAAATTAGAATGTCCGGATAACCATGCGGGTCAGATCAAGGATCAGTCCAGTCCTGCATCCTGTTTCTGCCAGTGTCAGCCAGAAGCCACCAAGGTGTCCACAAGCGGAACCCACCTGCAACAACGTTCACCTGCTTACTGCTCCCTAGCATCTGACAACCAGAGGAATTCTGTCTCTGAATCTGCAAGACCCCAAATACTTGACCACAGGGCTTTTTTGTAGCAGGAATTCCTTTGCATATTAGGACACACCCTCCTGGTGTAGCCAATCCTCCAAGAGCTTACAGGGCTCTTATTACAGGGCCTACTATAAGCTCCAGGAGGATTGGCTACATCAGGGGTGTATGGCCTAATATGAAAAAAAGCGTTCCTGCCAGTTTAGTGTAATGGTTAAGTGTGCAGACTCTTATCTGGGAGAACCGGGTTTGATTCTCCACTTGCAGCTGCTGGAATGGCCTTGGGTTAGCCATAGCTCTCGCAAGAGTTGTCCTTGAAAGGGCAGCTTCTGTGAGAGGTCTCTCAGCCCCACCCACCTCACGGGGTGTCTGTTGTGGGAGGAGAAGGTACAGGAGATTGTAAGCCGCTCTGAGTCTCTGATTCAGAAAGAAGGGTGGTGTAAAAATCTGCAATTCTTCTTCTTCTAGGTCTCCCTTCTCTTGAAAACCTCTTGCTGGGGTCACCATATGTTGTCTGTGACTTGATTGAGCTTATGTACATAGGAAACTGTCAAGCAAAGAATGATGGAGAAAGTCATCCTCTCTTGTTTGTCCCCAGGATTTGGTAAAGCCAGGTGAGAAAATGGCCCCAGATGATGTTGATGATGATGAGATTGGATTTATACCCCTCTCTTCACTCAGAGCGGCTTACAATCTCCTTTCCCATCCCTCTCCCCACAACAGACACCCTGTGAGGTAGGGGGCTGAAAAAGCTCTTTTGAGAACTGCTCTTGAGAGAATAGCTTTGAGAGAACCATGACTGACCCAAGGTCACTTAGCAGGTGCATGTGGAGGAATGGGAAATCAAACCCGGTTCTCTCAGATTAGAGTCTGTGCCCCTAACCACTACACTAGGGTTGCCAGGTCCAACTCAGAAAATATCTGGGGACTTTGGGGGTGGAGCCAGAAGACTTTGGGGGTGGGGTCGGGAGCAAGGTTGTGACATAAGAACATAAGAGAAGCCATGTTGGATCAGGCCAATGGCCCATCCAGTCCAACACTGTGTCACACAGTGGCCAATATGTGTGACAAGAACAACTGAATTCCAATATGTGTGACAAAAACAACTGAATTACAAAGGGAGTTTTGACCATCACATTTAATGGGCCTGAACATTGTTTAAATGCCTTCCTTCCATTGGAAATAATGGAGGATAGGGGCACCTTCTTTTGGGACTAAAAGAATTGGAACCCTTGGTCCAGCATTTTTGAAACTTTGTGTGTGTGGGGGGGGGGGTTAGGAGAGGCATCAGATACTATAAAGAAAATTTGGTGCCCCCACCTCAAAAAACAGCCCTCCTAGAGCCCCTTGAATTGATTTTCCATTACACCAATGGGGACTGGTTTCTATACACTACACAAATTGGCCATCTGTCTGGTTTGGTTTCTTGCATCACTCTTGTATAACAGCCGAGTGGTATAGGTGTCACAGTTGCCCCTCCTGTGGTGGACAATGACCAGCCTCGGTTTTTCCTGTTCCCCAGGAACTGAGGAGTAGGAGAAAACATGGCCTCTACATAGTGATGCTCTAAGAATTTCCATAAGCCTTGTTAGTACAGAGCATAGAGACTAGCAGAGGTAGTCTACAGCATCACCCCAAACTTTGCCTTTCCCAAGCACTGCCCCTCAAATCTCCAGGCCAGGCATACTGGGTTCAATACAAGAGGAAACACTCAATTTAGTGATCAGCATTCTTTATTAGTAATACGCAGGGCTTTTTTTTGAGCAGGAACGAAGTTCAGGCTGGCTTGGTGTCAGGAAGTGTGGCCTAATATGCAAAGAGGTTCATGCTGGGCTTTTTCTACCAAAAAAGCCCTGGTAATACGGCATAGTAGGAATGAGACTAGCACTGCTAACTGGGCCAACTGTATACATCTCCAGTTCCCTTGTTAATGCACAATTGGACCATTTGAACCAGTGGGGGATTTGTGATTGGTCCAAGGAAACAAGGACTTGGATCCTGCTTCTTATTGTCTCTGTGTCCCAAACTTCGTCCTCGAAGCTCCAATGAGGCTAGCAGGAACTAGCCTAACACTATAACACAACTCAGCTTCCCAGACATAACAGTTAGGAACCCTAGAGTGATACGAGGGGAGCAGCCAGCCATACAGTACCAGAGGAAACAAAACCAAGCAAGGAAACTGCAGACCATGCATTTAAGTACTCTTGGGCATTAGGTGGCTTTGCTTTTAATGATAGGGATGACAGTGCTTCAGTTTTCAGGCTAGATACACCATTAGATATGGCCAGGGCTTTTTTGGTAGAAAAAGCCCAACAGGAACTTATTTGCATATTAAGCCACACTCCCTAATGTTACCATTGTTTTGCATAGCAGGAAGTTATTCGCCAGCCGGAACTGCGTTCCTGCTTTAAAAAAAAAAAAGCCCTGTATATGGCCTACAAAAGGTTAGGTTTTGAATTTTGCCAAGCAATGGAGATCTATTTAGGCCATCTCCCTTCTCTTGTAACAGTTTCTGAAGTCTGGTAAGGGTCAGATATGTTTCTGTTTCATCTTTCTCCAGCAAGGAACATGCTGGAAACCAGCAGCCAGCATTTATGTTCAGTTCCACTTTTTTGTGTTTTCTGCTTTCCAAATGCAATACTCCCAAATTCCCACCTGAGGTCATTAGCCACAAGGTAGGTTAAACAACAAAGTGTTTGCGTCCGTCCTTCAGCATTGCCCAAAACCCCATTAAATCCTCATTACCGTTCAGCTAATTATTTTGAAAGTTAGCATATTACTTGTTAAACAATGTTTGGTTCAGCAGAATAGAGTGTTTACCTGACTACAGTGCTGAAGTAAAAAAAAAAAAATTCTTATGTGGAAGAAACACTTACAAATGTGAAAAGTAAAATTACAACACAGGCCAAACATTGTAACATTTCCTTCAACATTTCCACTATGGTTCCTGGATTATTTAATATTCCAGGAAAGAATAAATATATAGGAAGAGGGCATCAATACACTGGATTCAACCCTTTGAAATATAATCATTACCACTGTCAACTGAATCAAGAATTTTTAGTTGAATAAGCACTTACCTTTAAAATGATTAATCAATTCATTCATCTATTAGACTTAAATAAATCATGACATTTCCAAAAGCCTCTATATAAAGTCCTTTCTGAGGGCTAAAGTCCACATGAAGGGATGGCTCCAGGAGTGTTTATTCAGGTATTCATCTATTTGGTATTAACACAGGATTGGGGGTAGGTCTGGTTTTGAGTGAAAATGGAATGCGAGGAAGAAGAGAATCCTCTGCCCTGACCAACCTCACCCAGCTTTGTTATAAGGAGCACTCCCCCCCCCCCCATCCTGGCTTTGATTTTGGAAACAACTGAGGCCTAAATTAAGTTTGATATAGCCCACTGTCACCAGATCCTGGAAGCTAAGTAGTGTCAGTGATTGGATGGGACCCCACCAAGGAAGAGAGCCAGTTTGGTGTAGTGGATAAGTGTGCGGACTCTTATCTGGGAGAACTGGGTTTGATTCCCCACTCCTCCACTTGCAGCTGCTGGCCTTGGGTTAGCCATAGCTTTCACAGGAGTTGTCCTTGAAAGGGCAGCTGCTGTGAGAGCCCTCTCAGTCCCACCCACCTCACAGTTTTCTGTTGTGGGGAGAGAAGATATAGGAGATTGTAAGCCGCTCTGATTCAGAGAGAAGGGCGGGGTATGAATCTGCAGTCTTCTTTATAGCAAACCACCTCCATGTCACCTTGAAAGCCCTTTGCTGAGGTCACCATAAGTAAGTTACCTTTCTATGCATTTTACATAAAAGTCAGATTTAAAGTAGGATTACCCAGGGCTTTTTTTGTAGCAGGAACTCATTTGCATATTAGGCCACACACCCTTGATGTATCCAATCCTCCAAGAGCTTACAGTAGGCCTTGTAAGAAGAGCCCTGTAAGCTTTTGGAGGATTGGCTACATCAGGGGTGTGTGGCCTAATATGCAAAAAAGATCCTGCTACAAAAAAAGCCCCGGGATTACTACCTTAATGTGGGGCCAGGTGTTCTCCTGGAATAACAACAGATTTCCAGTCTGCAGAAATCAGTGTGCTGAAGGAAACTGCAGATTCAGAGGGTTGGGGTGTATGGTAATAGACCACTGATTCTAGGAAAAACTGAAATTTGACTTGAGAGGGTGTATGATGTAGGAATTCTTTTACTATGAAGAGGAAGAGGAGGAAGAAGAGCTGGTTTTTAGAGTCCACTTTTCTCTACCTTAAGGAATCTCAAAGTAACTTAGCCTTTCCCTTCTCCTTTTCCTATAACAGTCACTTTGTGAGACAGGTGGGGCTGAGAGAGTTCGGAGAGAACTGTCACTGGCCCAGGGTCACCCAGCAGACTACATGTGGAGGAGGAGGAGTGGGGAATCAAACCCAGATTAGAGCCTGCCACTTTTAACCACTAACCCACACTGGCTTTCTGGTGTGAAAAAAAAAATTCTATAAAACAATGTTATAACTTGGCACTCAGGCATGACAATCAGAAAAGCTGACAGTAGGCCCAGTATAGGGTTGCCAATCCCCAGGTGGGGGCAGGAGATCCCCCGGTTTGGAGGCCCTCCCCCCACTTCAGGGACATCAGGGGGAGGGGTGGGGGAGGGAAATGTTTGCTGGGGACTTCATTATTCCCTATGGAGACCGATTCCCATAGGGTATAATGAAGAATTGATCCATGGGTATCTGGGGCTCTGGGGGAGCTGTTTTTTGAGATGGAGGCACCAAATTTTCAGCATAACATTCAGAGCCTCTCCTCAAAATACCTTCCAAATTTCAAAAAAATTGGACGGGGGGTCCAATTCTATGAGTTCCAAAAGAATGTTATTTGTTATGAGGGCCGGATCTGACATAAACGAGACCTTGTTGGGTTGAGCCATGTGTGTGCCAAGTAATGGGGATATAAACTTTATAAAGGATATGGAGAAACAAAATTAAAGATTTTTAAAAACTTAGAATAAATCATGCTTAAAATTTTAGCACTCTTGCAGTATTTTGTTTTAACAGTCTTTGATAACTGACACCTCTTGCTCAGAATTATTGCATCAAAATCTGGAGACAATGACTGTGCTGTAGCAATCTTGAGCATGCTGTTCAGGTGTGTGTCTGTGAGTTGCAAACCTACTTTTGATCTATTGACATTCATTAGAGAAATCTTGTGGTCAATACTTTGAGCCTTAGACCCAGGGGGAAATGAAATGGCTGGGCACTGTGAGATTTTGTAGATAAGTTGCTTCATGTGTTGGTCAGCCACTGGAGAAAATAGAGGCTTTGCTCTGTAACTTGTGTGCAATTGAACAAGCCTGGCAAAGCAAGCTGTGATGCAGAAGGACACAAGAGAGAGAGAAGGAAGCAGATGACAGTGAGTTGCTTGTGGGCCTGATAGGAGCCCTCCGGGGGCCTGATCCAATCTTTGAGTCACATGTTTGAAACCCCTGATTTAGGACTTTAAGCATTACAACCAGCACCTTGCTTTTGACCTGGAAACCAGCTGAAAACTAATGCAGCTGCTTATCCACTGCTAATCACTGGAGGTGGTTTGACCTTATCGGATGAGGATCCCATGAAAGAGGCACTTGAAATCATGTATGCAAAAGCATACAAGAGAATCTGGCCCAAAGCCTCTGTCCATGCAAGCTCTTTCAGTCATAATCAATGCTCCCTCTAAGCTGTGGAGTCTTGTAAGCAAAAGTTCTACTTTGTGAGCTACTGGCATTAAAGTTGTGAGCTACCTCATCAATTATTTTGCTCTGGGGCCATTTTTCCTGAGCTAAGACAAAAATGTGTGAGCTGGAGGCTAAAAAACTATAAACTGGCTCACACTAACTCAGCTTAGAGGGAACACTGGTCATAATGATGAGGATTTTGATAGTCACGTTGTTATGTATGTGGACTCAAGGGAAGACTTTGGTGTTTCCGCCTGGCTCATTGGAGCCATATGGACTGAGCTTGGGGACTTGGGAACAAAGGGCTATAGGATTCAAACCCCCGCAGCCCAGGACCAATCACAAGCCCCCGCCGGTTTGAATGACCCAATAACATGCTTGCACAGGAACCCAGAGATGTACAGTAACCGGCTGCAGCCCAGCAGAGTTTTTCATGGGCCGGCAGCTGACAACTCTCCTGGATCGCATGCATCTGGACTGTGCACTCGACCTGCAAGAGGTACCATAGGCGGTCCGGGACCCCTGGGAGTTTGACACAGGGGACTTACTGTTTGCCAAAAATTTCAGGGGGGGGGGCAGCATGGATACCAGTGCGAGTATCCCGAGTACTAGGGGCTGTCATGTACGAAGTCACCTCAGAGGGGGGATTCACAATAAGATGACATATTGATCAAATACGTGCGCGAGAGGCACCCGGAGCGAAAGACAAGGATGAGAACGCAACCTCCCCGGCTCCTGCTCGTGGCAAAACAACCCCTGAGCCGGAGGAAGCAGAAGAGACAGCAGCTACACCCATGCCAGAACCAGCGGAACAAACGGGACAACCATCAGTGCCAGAAACCTCGGAGGACCCAGTCCAGCTGGCAGATTTTCCCTCGACACCAGGGCCTCTGCCAGCAACGCCTGAAGAAGAAACTTCATCACCGCCGACCCCTATGCTCAGGCGGTCGACACGAAAGCACCGCAAGCCCATGTGCATAAAAGACTATGTCCACTAGGGGCTTGCGAACTAAGGGGGAAGGGATGTTATGTATGTGGACTCAAGGGAAGCCTTTGGTGTTTCTGCCTGGCTCATTGGAGCCATCCAGACTGAGCTTGGGGACTTGGGAACAAAGGGCTGTAGGATTCAAACCCCCGCAGCCCAGGACCAATCACAAGCCCCCGCCGGTTTGAATGACCCAATAACGAGCTTGTGCGGGAACCCAGAGATGTATATAGGCCCGTGGGCCCCAACAGCAGTCTTGTATTGTAACCCTTTACTATGTGATTCCTATTAAAGAGCTTTTATCACTCACTCCGAGACTTTGCCATGCTTAGAACCCACTATATTATACACGTCATAAAACAGAGGGAGAAATGGGGATAAAACAGAAAGAGATGCTATCTGACACAAGATGCCATTTTATCTATCATTGCAATTACTTGCAGCCTATCTCTCGAGAGGGCCTACCGTTCACAACACCTCTCCAGCTGTTCTTAAATACTGCAATGAAATAAGGAAAGAAGCAATGGTGCATTGCCACCATAGAGTACATCCTGCCGCAAATGCAGTGTTCAATTAGTAGGAGACCAAGAATTTCCCAGAAGCTCCCATTCAATGTATTTGACTTTATAATAGGGCTTTTGTACAATCACTGGGATTTTAATTTTTTTTTTAAAAAAGGGGGTATTAATTTTGTGCCAGTGAATATTATATTGGGACAAGGGGCTAGATGAAACGATGAGGATAACAGCCTCCGAAAGGATCACATCTCCCTCCTGTGCCAATGTATTAGACTTCAGACGGCCGTCTTTTTAAACCCGCCATTCACCGTGAATGGTAACTGTTTCCTGCCAAGATCTAAGTTCTGCATCTTTTTGAATGGCAAATGATTAGAAGTAGGTCAGGTCTGAGAGAAGAAATAACCCATCGAAATCCACTTTGGGGGTAGCAGACACTGAGAAAGCATGACAAAGGGGCATCTGTGTCATCCTCCTGATCTCAGAGCTTGGGGCCAAACAAACAGTGATGCCACATGATTGACAAGGGGATGGGTCCCCCCCCCACCCCGTACAAAGATGAGAGGAAAAATTGTCAAAGTGGGCTTAATAATGCCTAAGTTTTGGGGACAGCGGCTTAGCAATGGAATGAAATAAATAAATAAAAATAAATACAACACTATTCTAAGAACACTTTCCTAGGAGTAAAGCCTCATTGAATAGACCTGACTAGGATCCTGAGTATACAGTTTTAGGATTGTTTTTTTTAATGACTTACTCATGACACAATTGCTGCTCCCAGAAGATTAATAGGAACAATTCCCATCTGACTAATCTGTTATTCATTTCCATAAATAAGTGTTGGGAAGATGTTGTAAAATAGCTGGAGATGGAAACCCCATGTATACTTAGGCTCTCTGGAAACAAGCAACTGAAGGCACATAGCCTCTCATGGACCATGACTGTATGGCCTTATATTAAAAAAGGACCTTTGTCTCATATTAAGCAATTAGGGTTGCCAGGTCTTACCTGGCTCCTGGCGGGGGAAAATTTTGCACATGCAG
This sequence comes from Heteronotia binoei, assembly GCF_032191835.1. Classification (NCBI taxonomy): domain Eukaryota; kingdom Metazoa; phylum Chordata; class Lepidosauria; order Squamata; family Gekkonidae; genus Heteronotia; species Heteronotia binoei. The sequence continues at coordinate 34,388,952 of NC_083243.1, read as the reverse complement.
CACGATGACATCACCCAGAAGTGACAACTTCACACTGAGCACGTTGCTGTAGCAATTTAGATAAAAGTTCTATGGCAGCATAAAGTTTTTACTCAGATTGCTAGAGTGTCCCCTGTGTGATGTGCCTGATGTGATGCCGTCACTTCCAGATGACATAATTGCACTGGGCATATCAGGTGCAATGGAACTCTTTGGAGGCTGGGAACCCTATAACGTAATGCTAGCAGCAGACCAGTCTGCTGTGCAGGTGGGCTGGTTGGATCATGCAATTGAACCAGATTTTCATGAACATTGATTCAGACTGCCCTTTCTTCACATACACTCATGTACTCTGCCATCTCCCCTCATCTGTCACCATCTCTGAACTGCTCTGGATCGATGAATTTAAGATTTATCAGCAGTAATGTTCCCTCTAAGCCATGGAATCTTGAGAGCAAAAATTCTACTTTGTGAGCTACTAGCATTAACGTTGTGAGTTACCGGCATAAAAGTTGTGAGCTACTGCATAAATTAGTTTGCTCTGGGGCTATTTTTCCTGAGCTAAGACAAAAATGTGTGAGCCAGAGGCCAAAAATCTGTGAGCTAGCTCACACTAACTCAGCTTAGAAGGAACACTGATCAGGAGACTATTTCCTGGCATATGAAGGTGGTCAGTCAGACCACTGGTCCATCAGGGTCAGTATTCTCTACTCAGACCAGCAGAGGTCTTTCAGATTATGTGGTACCTGATCCTTTTAACTGGTGGTGTGGCGGATTGAACCTGGAACCTTCTGCATGCCAAGCCATGACCCTTCCCCATTGGAAAAAAAAGGGATCTGCAGTCATTAAAGAGTATTAACATCCTTTTCTCATAGGCCCTGGCACTAGCGAGAGATCCATTCACATGACTTGAACGGCACAGCAATATTCTGTCTCTGGAAGCCTACCTGGAATAAGTCCCGTTAAACACCCTGGGACTTTACTTTTCAATAAGCATCCATAGGATTGTGCTGCATGTTGATTTTTCGGTTCTAAGCCTTCACCTCATAAAATCCTGTAGAATACAATGCTAACTAGCCTCCCCAGGCTCCGATACTCTCTCTGGCTTTCTGACAACAGCAAACTGTCCCAGATAGGTCTTGGGAAGAATTGCTGGCTGTCTCTGAATCTGCAAGACAAACTGAAGCAGCTTTAGTAGACAAAGGTAATAGCTGCATATTCACCTACAGAGACTGGTGCTATTATAGTCAGGGAATGAGGAGAAATGTAGACACACATGCACCAAAAAAGATTTTTTTTTTGTTTCAAAATAATCTTCATTACATGAGGATTATCATAATTGTCATTTCAATTATGACCGATTCTAGTCTTAAAAGGGGGTATAATAGCCAGCGCCATCTGAAACTGAATTACTGTCATTAAGTTAAAGGTGCACTTTTATCATTTAGCTTTGCTCCATTTTAAATGCTCAAAGGCCTCTCTCTCTCTTTTTCTTTCTTTCTTTTTTTTTGTTACTGTGAAAACCTTTAAACATAATGTGGCAGAATTTGGCACCAGACGCCTTTTCACTAAAACTATTCAGAGCACCCAGGTGACAAGACACACTGATGGATTCCTAGTTCAGCAAGATTTTATATATAATATAGAATCTGTATATATATGGAATCAGTCTACTTGTCCTCTAGTCTAGGTTTCAGGAAGAGATATGTCTTTCTTTCAAAAAACAATTTATTGTATTTTCTGTCAAAGTATATACCATACATATTACAATCATAGTGCTTATACAGAGCAAATATTATAACCAAAAGTACAAGACAAAGAGTCTAATAAGTCATATAACAACTAAGGAAATATACCTATAACTAATATTAAGACTCAATAAAAAGCTAGTGTAAATCCATTTAACTCCACCAGAAGACATTACCACAAAGACAAGTCATTAATTACATTAGGAATTGCTTCTTGTGAGGTTAGATATGCTAGAATAGGAGACCAGACAGCATAGAAATTAGGAGAGAGGTTCAAACTGAGCAATATTGTCTGTCATCTTGGCCATGACATAGGTAGACCACAGTTTTTTATGCCAGAGGTTAATATCTGGATGTTTATCTGATTTCCACCTCATGGCCACAGGGAGAGATATGTCTTTCATATCAATGCTACCCAATTCTTTTACAGTGAAGACTGGTCCTGGGACCTTTTGCAATCACTCTATCTGGGCAATGTCTGAAATAGAGTACATCAGGGCTTTTTTTGAGCAGGAATGCAGTTCCAGCTGGCTTGGTGTCAGGGGTGTGGCCAATATGCAAATGAGTTCCTGCTGGGCTTTTTCTACAAAAAAGCCCCCAAACCCTGCAGTACATTAAGGCAGCTATGTCCAAAAGGTAGATCGCGATCTACCAGTAGATCGTGTGTGTGTGTGTGTGTGTGTCAGAGGTAGATCACCAGCCCCACTTGGTCTCATGGTTTGCTGGACAGGTGTTTGGGTTTTTTTGATGATTGTTTGGTGTGGTGCTATTTGATTATTGGTGCCAGTATGATGAATTCTTATTTTTTCTTTCAGAACCGCATGTGTGGTTTTGGCATCATCCAGAGTCTTCAGTTCCTGTTGATCTTTAATACTCTGGGGCAGTGACAGTTTTGGACCAGATTCAGCCAGTGTTAACTTTGCACCCCAGCCACCCCAGTATAGCGAAGATGAGTGTTCCAAAGAAGTGCAAAACCTACCACTTTCATGATGAATGGGAAATGGACTACTTCTTCATCATGGTGAAAGACAAGTGTTGTCTACTTTGTAACGCCGTTGTATCCTTAAGGGTCATTATAAGGCTCTGCATAGCAATAAGTTTGATGCTGATTTTCCATCCAAAAGTGAAATTTGTAAACTGAAGCTCAAAGAACTTAAATCTAAATTGGCTGCACAGCAACAGTTGATGGCGAAGACAAGGTCACATTCAGTCAATGCAGCCATGGCATCCTTCAAGGACAGCAACCTGATTGCAAAGAAATGCAAACCTTTCAATGAAGGAGAATTTGTAAAAGATTGTTTTCTTGAAGCAGCAGACAATCTTTTTGAAGGATTTAAGAATAAGAAAGAGATCATAGCTGCTGTTCAAGATGTACAATTGCAAAAAAACACCGTGCAGCAAAGAGAAAAGATGTGTGGAGACACAACTGAACAATTGTTGGAGGATGTTTCAGTTTGTGTTGCTTTCTCACTCCATCTGGATGAATCTACAGACATAAGAGACATAGCCCAGTTACTAGTCTTTATCAGGATTTTTGAAGACTTCAGTGTTAAAGAAGAACTACTTGGAATGATTTCTTTAAAAGGGAGAACTACCGGTCAGGAAATATTCAGCTCTTTCCATTCTTTTGTGACAAAGTGTAATCTTCCATTGCATAAACTTGTTTCCATTGCTACTGTTGGAGCAAAAGCAATGACAGGTGAGGTTAACGGTTTCATAGGCCTCCGTAGACAGCATGACGACTTTCCAGATTTCCTTTCTTACCACTGCATCATTCACCAGCAAGTTTTGGCAAGCAAGAGAATCAATACAAAGACTGCCATGGACATCACTTTCAAAACTGTAAATTCAGTTCGTGGAAGATCACTTCAAAGATGGCTTGTCAATCTTACTCTTGATGAAGGGGCAGCGGAAATAATTTTGCACACAGATGTAAGGTGGCTAAGTAGGCACAAATTTCTGCAAAGATTTCGTGATTTGCTGAATTAAATAAGAAGGTTTTTGAAGGAGAGGGGAGATGACAAAGCAGAGTTGGAAGATGAGGAGGGGTTATGTGATCTGGCATTTCTCTCTAACTTTACAGGCGAACTAAGTGATATGAACATTGAACAACAAGGTAAAAACAAATGCATTGGTGAGATGATGAGTACAGTCTCATCCTACAAGAACAAATTTGAGGTAATGATGACCTTGCAAACAACACTTTTGATCATTTTCCTAATACACAGGACCATCTGGGGCAATATCCAAATTTTATTTTTCAGAACAAGAAGTATGTAACAGAAATCTGCTCTGTTATCCAGGAATTCGAAAAAAGATTCTGTGACTTCCAAAGAATTGAAAAAGTTGTGGAGTACTTGTCATACCCATTCAAAGCAGATATGGACATTAAGAAAACTGCAGCTGCTATCAGTAAAAATTACTCATTGAATAAGGCATCTCTTGAAAATGAAATAGTAACCCTTAAAAATGACATTTTTCTCAAGACCCATGCTGAGCAAGAATCATTTTGGAAGCTAGTGCCTAGAGACAAATTTCCCAACTTGAGAAGATGCAGTGAAGCTGTACACTCCTGTTTCAGTTCAAATTATTTGTGTGAATCTGCGTTTTCCCATCTGAAAATGACAAAGAGTACACAGCGTTCCAACATGACAGATGAACATCTCCAGGATTCCCTGAGACTGGCCCTTGCGCAATATTCACCCAACTTCAAAAAGCTGGTGGATGAAATGCAGGCTCAGACGTCTCACTAATTAGCAAGAGTGAAGTTTTAAAGATTGTGCAAGATCAACCTAGATCAATACTTGACCTATATTTAACACAAATTACTCAATAAAAGTTAAAGGAAGTTATTAAGACAGTTAAAGAAAGTTATAACAATGAAAATTTAAGAAAAACTGTTTGCAGTTCTTTCTGGATCTTCGTCTCTCTGTTTTGTTTTTGCTTATTTTGCTTACCAGTAAATGACAGAAGGTGCATTGCAAAGGGGGGGGGGGGTGGAATCCAACTTTGGTGGGTTAAAATCTAATTCGAAACTAATTTGAAACTGAATTTTCATGGTGGTAGATCACCAGCACTTTTGTCCAGAAAAAATAGATCATGACCTGTTCGAAGTTGGACATGCCTGCATTAGGGAATGCCCAATTCTATGGGACCATGTGAAGTCCTGAGGCTTGCAAGTGGTAGGAGACCTGCATTGTGGTGGGGGCTCTCACTAGCAATGTTGTTTAACCATCGAGTTTGGGCAAATGCTGGAGCACCACCCAGTGCAACTACACAACTTCTTTTTCATGCCAGAAATGAAGTTGCTGCATCAGTGCAATGCTGATCACCGCATTCATTTCAATGTGGATCCCTATCTACTGCCCAGCTGAGCAGCAGCAGGCAAACCATCGGGGGATGGGAGGGCTCCCTACACAGTGGGAGACCTAGGGCTGCCAAGCTTCTGCCAAGGGTGGGGGATCTCCTGGTTTGGGAGGCCCCAACCCGCTGGCACAGAGTAGGCTGCCGGAAGAGCCTCCACCCCATCATTGCATGGCATGCGTACAGGGCATGTCATGCTGGGGACGCTCTAGGATTTTTACCTAGAGTTTTACCATGAATCTTAGAGTGTCCTGGTGCGATGTGCCCTGCGTGATGACATCACATCTGGAGCATACAGTAGGCTCTGTAAGAAGAACCCTGTAAGCTCTTGGAGAATTGGCTACATCAGGGGTGTGTGGCCTAATAGGCAAAGAAGTTCCCGCTACATAAAAAGACCTGAAACCACCCATCTTATGGTCTGAGGAGTTTTAAGGGGAAAACTTTTGAAGGAAAGTGGAGTATTTGGGGTGACTCTCTAACATTATGAGGGAATAAAGAAAATGTCTCCTTCCCCACATCCTCTCACAAAAGTTATAAATTTACAAAGCTACCACATCAACTTTTTTATCAGTTTAAAAGTCAAGCATGTTAGCCTTTCTTCATAAGAAAGATGCCCTTGCTCTTTAATCCTCCTCCGTTCTTTGAATGCTCTCCTTTTATTCACTTGGTCTACCAGGCATAGAGGCACAAGGATCAATGACTGACAGGCAGCCAGCAAGCCAAGGCAGAACAGAGATGAAGGCATGTGCAGGATCAGTCCACAAGGAGGCAGGCAGAGACCTGGATGCCTCAATGGTCTCACAGCTAGGAGTTGTACAGGCTGGATTTACAATGTTTTGAACCAACAGAGTCCAGCTCAGGTGTTATATAGGGAATGATAGCCCTCCCCTTCCTGTTTTCAGAGTCAGAGCTCTGATCTTGGCAAGACATGTGCATGCATGGATATATGTATCTTATATTTCTAATAGTGAAGTGTGGATACTTAAATCTGTGTACTGGGGCCACACTGACAGTGAACAGGTAGCTCTGCAAATTTGGGGGAACTCCCAAGTCTCTCATAAAAATCTGAAAGCATAAAAAATATACTTTTGGGGATTTAAATCCACCCCCACGCTTAAAACAGAGGATTTTCTGCACACATGCAGGAGATGCACCTCCTTTCTGTGTTGGCAGCTGGGCTGGGAAGCCAGTATCCATTCCAGGCTCAGCAGCAGAGGCTGGGAGCAACCCTGGGTTTGGTGGAGGCTGCAGGTGGAAGCAGGGAGCTGTGCTGGGCCCAAAGCAATTGTGGAGGCCTGGAGCTATGTGAAGCCCAAAGGCAGCAATAGTCTAAGGTTGCCAGCCTCCAGGTGGGGCCTTCATACGGTTGCCAACTCCAATTCAAAAAATATATGGGGATTTTGGAGGTGGAGCCAGGAGCAAGGTTGTGACAAGGATAACTGAACTCCAAAGGGATTTCAGGCCATCACATTTATTTTATTTTATTTTATTATATCTATATCCTGTCGGGCTCAGGGCGGCTAACAACAGTCAACAATTTAATAACAATTTAAGTTATTAAAATAAAGCATTATTAAAATATTAAAACAATTTTAAATACAATTTCAAATACAATTTCCGATGGCGTTCTATCTTGTTCAGAATCATTTATGTTAATACTGTGGGATGGTGGATACTACGCACCCCTGTAGATGTTAAGAGCACCTCCAATTAGTTGTTGAAAGCCTGCCTGAACAGATATGTCTTGCAGGCCCTGCGGAATTGTGGCAAATTCCACAGGGCCCTGGTCTCTTCAGGGAGGGCATTCCAGAGGGCTGGCGCAGCCATGGAAAAGGCTCTTGCCTTTGTAGTAGTCAGATGGGCATCCTTTAGCCCAGGAAACTTTAACAGGGCTTTTTTTTTGAGCTAGAACACACCGGAATGCCATTCTGTCTGGCCTGGGTAGTATTCCGGCTGCCTAGGCCAGTGTTCCAGCTCACTTCCCAGATGGCTGGCAGGGCTCAGGGGGCTGACCAGCGTTTGTTGGGCAGCGTCCTGTTGTAGTGTGTGCCAGTGGGAATCCAGGGGCCCAGCCGATGTCACGTGTGCAGGTGCAGTTCCAGAGGCCCAGCACTGCCTTTGTGAGGGTCTCCCAACATGGTGCGCACAGGTGGGATTCCGGAGGCCCAGCCGCGCCTTCGCGGGGGCCTCCCAATGTCGTGTGTGCTGGCGGAGTTCCAGAGGCCCAGCCGCGCCTTTGTGGGGGCCTCCCAACGTCACACACACCAGCGGGACTCTGGAGGCCCAACTGCGCCTTCGTGGGGGCCTCCCAACAATGCGTGTGCTGGCAGGACTCCACGGGGCTTCGTGAGAGTCAGCAGTTTTACAGGTTAGTTGCTCCCATCTCCATTCTCTCTCTTTCTGTTCCATTCATTCATTCATTCATTCATTCTTCCTTTTTGTCAGTCTTTCTTTTCTCTGTCTGTTTGCTTTATTTTCCACCCTTCCTTCCTTCCTTCCTTCCTTCCTTCCTTCCTTCCTTCCTTCCTTCCTTCCTTCCTTCCTTCCTTCCTTCCTTCCTTCCTTCCTTCCTTCCTTCCTTCCTTCCTTCCTTCCTTCCTTCCTCCCCTTCCTCCCTTCCCTCCCTCCCTCTTTCTTTCTTTCTTTCTTTCTTTCTTTCTTTCTTTCTTTCTTTCTTTCTTTCTTTCTTTCTTTCTTTCTTTCTTTCTTTCTTTCGTACGCCATGCTGGCTCTTGTGATCGAGTAGTGTGCTGGAATTTGATTTTATTTTTTCTGGGATGGCTATATATATATGGCTATATATTTCTGGACTTTTTCCAGTGCTAGAATATCTTTTTTGAGGTTTCACCACACCTCAAAAAAGATATTCTAGCACTTTTGGTAATGTCAGAGTTGTGGCTTAGTATGCAAATGATGGTGATGTCAGAGGTGTGGCCTCGCATACTAATGTCTCTCTTTCCTGCTGGGCTTTTTCTACAAAAAAAGTTCTGTTTAACAGATTTAATGAACTTGATCGTAGTGCTCTTTGGGGCTTGCGTGGGGAAAGACGGCCCCAGTTCCAGGCCATATAGGGCTTTAAAGGTCATGACCAGCACTTTGAACCAGGCTCAGAACACCACAGGCAACCAGTGCAGCATCTCCAGTGCAGGTTGGATGTGTACCCATAAAGGCAGCTCCAATACCAACTGGCTGCAGCATTCTGTACCAGTTGCAGCTTCTGAATTCGAGTCAAGGGCAGCCCCATGTAGATGGGGTTACAGTAGTCTATTCTCGAGGTGACCGTTGCGTGGATTACTGTGGCCAAGTCACTGCGTTCCAGGTATGGAACCAACTGCCTTATCTGCCTGATGATAAAATGAAGATCTGGCAGCAGCTGCCACCTGGACCTCCATAGATAATGAAGGCTCCAGGAATACCCCTAAACTCTTGACCCTCGAAGCTGGCACTAAAGGCACCCCTTCGAAGGTCGGTAAAGGGATCTCTCTTTCCAGGCTGCCCCGACTTAGGCACAGAACCTCCGTCTTTGCTGGATTCAGGTGACTCTGAGCCATTTTACAACGGCTTGTAATGCCCGGTCCAGATTTTCTGGGATGCAGTCAGCCTGGCCACCCATCAGGAGATAGAGCTGGGTGTCATCCGCATATTGGTGACACCCCAGCCCATAACTCCAGACAATCTGGGCGAAAGGGTGCATATAAATGTTGAATAATGTTGGGGAGAGAACTGCCCCCTGAGGCACTCCACACACTAGTGGGTGTCTCTGAGATGATTTCTCTCCCACTGCCACCCTCTGTTCCTGACCTTGGAGAAAAGAGGTAAGCCATTGGAGGGCAGACCCCTGGATCCCCGTGTCAGCAAGGCAGTGTGACAGCAGCTGGTGGTCGACTGAATCAAAAGCTGCTGACAAATCTAATAACAACAGCACTGCTGACTCGCCTTGATCCAGATGTCTTAGGAGATCATCCAAGAGGGTGACCAGTACTGTCTCCGTCCCATAATCCAGGCGAAAGTCAGACTGAAATGGGTCTAACGTGGAAGTTTCATTCAAAAACCCCTGTAATTGTGCTGCCACCTTCCACTCAATAACTTTGCCCAAAAAGGGTAAGTTTGAGACCGGTTAATAGTTAGCCAATTCAACCAGGTCCAGAGATAGTTTTTTAAGAAGTGGACGAACCACTGCTTCCTTGAGGAAAGGTCCCTTCTGTCAAGGACCTATTAATAACCTGTTGAAGTGGCACCAGTAATTCCATCCTGCACGCCCTTATCAACCAGGACGGTTGATTTAAAGGGCCTTTTAAATGCCCTCCCTCCACTGGAAACAATGAATGATAGGGGCACCTTCTTTTGGGGCTCATAGAATTGAACTCCTTGGTCCAATCCTTTTAGAACTTGGAGGATATTTTGGGGAGAGACACTGGATGCTATGCTGAAATTTGGTGCCTCTACCTCAAAAAACGCTCCCCAGAGTCCCAGATACTCGCAGATCAATCCTCCATTATACCCCTATGGGAATCAGTCTCCAAGGGGAATAATGGAGTGCCCAGCACACATTTCCCTTCCCCTCCCCACTTTCTGATGACCCTGAAGTGGGTCTGGACTTGGCTGGTGGTAGAACAGGAGGATGCAATGAGTGTATCTTGTTTGGGGCAACAAAGTGTCTTGCTTGCTTGGATCCAAAGTGTTTTTTCCACTAAATGGTGTAGAAACTTCAAGACAGTGATTGCATTGCAGAATGACATTTTCCTCCTTTTGGACATGGGGGTGCATTATTTTTAACATTAATTATTATTTTTTAAAAAAGACCCAAATGAGCAAGAATTTATGTATCTTTGAAATTATCTCATAAAAAAGCAGTTCACAGCATTATCTGAAATGGTCCTCCAGTGATCAAGCATTTTAGTGCTTCATAATGGTACAGTAAAAATACAAAAGCCCTTATCAAATTTTTCATATAAAAGTCTCCAGATGCTTGGTCAGTTCTCATAGGTAGCTTTTATTGAGTCTGGCACTAGAGATTAGTGAAGAGAGCAGGAGTGTTTCTACTCTTCCCATATGAGTTGTGGTTTGCAGGGCCTGATTCACCACCATTCTCTATCTATGAAGCTGTCTTAGACCTGGTCTAAATGAAATTTCCACAACTGGGATTTTCTATTTTGACATGTCTTATCTGTCCACTTTCAAAGGTTACATCCTGCGTTTAGTGCATTGAGTTATCAGCTTGTCACCTCAGGAATCACACCCATAATTCCATGATGATTTGACATGATTTTTTAAGCTGATGGTAATGTTTGCATTATGCTCACAGGAATTATGCTCACAGCAGAGGTCCATCAGTGGCTATCAGCCACAGTGTATTGTTGGAACTCTCTGTCTGCGGCAAGTGATACTCCGTATTCTTGGTGCTTGGAAGGGGCAACAGTGTGAGGACTTTTAGTGTCCTGTCCCCACTGATGGACCTCCTGATGGCACCTGAGTTTTTTGGCCACTGTGTGACACAGAGTGTTGCACTGGATGGGCCATTGGCCTGATCCAACATGGCTTCTCTTATGTTCTTATGAATGAAAAATTCAGTATTGAGTTTTGAAATAACGGAGACCATCTAGCCATCTTTGTGTCTATAGTTATCGTGCAGAACAGTGGCTTCGACAATTTTCTTTAGAAAGTTTGAAATATTTCATGGAGCTCCAAGAAAAAGGAGGGGAGAAGTTGTTCTAGGAAAGGTTTTTTTTAAAACATCCTTTATACCACACAATGGATATCATTCTGTGCAACAATCAACATACCAGGCAAATACTCTCACCGTCCATCACCTTTCCAGCTATGGTAACTATGTCATTTAGACCAGGCTTTATTCAATGTCAGACCACTCGTCCAGATAACTCGGTCACTGCACAGACTGGCAGTGATATTCCAGGATCTTAGGGAAGTCAGGAATTCCAAGATCTCAGGTCTTTCTCAATATCTGCTACCCACAATCCTTTTATTACTAGAGATGCTGTGGTCTAGGATTGACGGCCACTTGGTAGAAATTCCTGGGAACAAAATGAGGACAGTTTCAGAACCAGATGTGATAATGTTTGCAGCTGACTAGGAATTCCCCATATCTTTATGGAAATCTGGGAAATTATAAAGATTTGAGAAATTTCCAGAATATCACATTACACTTTGATGTCACTTCCAGTTCTGAAACCAGAAGTGATGCCATAATGTCATTGGTAGAGATCCCCCCCCCCCACCAAATTTGCTCTTATGGCTCCAAGGAGCAGTAGTGGGAACACAGACCTTCAGGGCAGGAGGTTGCCCTGCTAGGGACAGAACCCTTTCCTGAATCTTAAGTGTGCATTTTACTTACTGGCAATTCTGAAAAGTCTGCCTCATTTTTATCTTACCCTTTCTACAAGGAGGCTAGAATGGTATATATGTGTCCAGTCTTGGCTGAGATGGGACTTGGTCGGGGGTCCCTCCCACGCCTCCCGGCGGGACATTGCCGGGAGCCCCCTGAGCACCCCCCCGAGGCCCCAACCGACCTTCTGGCCCCCCGACATGGTCCACCCCTCTGAGACACTGACCGGAGCCAAGAACCGATGGGCCTGCCCCCAGGCCCGGACAAGGTGGTCAAACCGTGGCTGGGGGAGAGAGAGAGCAGGAATGCCGCCCAGCCGAGAAGGCAGGGAAGGCAGGAGCCCCGAGTTGCGGTGGCTGGTGCCGCCGTGCCCAGAAGCACCCTCAACACCCCTGTCCACACGCCTGCTGTTGGAAGGCCACACCCCAGGAAGACCTTCCTCAGAGTCCCCGCTTATAAGCGGGGGTGGAGCTACCCGGGGTGAGACCAGGGTGGCAGGGAGGAGACCGGGGGAGGGATAAAAGGCTGCAAGGCTGAGAGGTCAGGGAGGAAGCTGGCTGATGCAAGGAACGGGCTGCCAAGACAGAGAGAGAGTGGAGCCCCAGCACAGCTCGGGAGGACAGGAGTATAAATGGGTGAGGTAACCCAGCTCTGTCCTCCCACATTCTGAGACCTCTGGGATGCCTAGCTGAGCCCCGGCCCAAGCCAGGTTGCTAAGCGAGCAGTAGTCACGGCGGGGCGTGGTGGGAGCCAGCAGGGGCATGACAATATGTAGGTCCTCCTGTCTCTTTTGCACCCTCAAAACAACATTTTCAGGAAGTTTTGAATGAAAGCAAGTCTCTGGCACATTGTCCTTCTGTTAGCATATGCCTGAGTCAGGATATGGACCTGTTTCTTCCCAAGGTGACCCTCTAACTAGTACATTTCACCATTTTCCTCTTGTGTTTCTTTAGCACATATGAATTTCTTGTATCCTCTCTTCTTCTTGCTTTATCATATTTATTTTCTCCACAAACCCAATTATTTCCATTACACATCCTTCTTAGACTCAGCTCTTGCTGTTCTATTCCTTCCCCCCTCATATTGCCAGTCAATATTTCCCTTCTCTTTTCTATCTCCCCCATCAACTTTGGCTTTTTCACTCCTCTACCCTTTTCTTATTTTGTGCCTTTCTCCCTTAACTCTCCTTGGTAGAAGCAGGACCTTGTTTTGAACCAGGGCTCCTCATGGATATACTACTCCAAAGCCCAGAACCTAATTCAAGTTCCTTAGTTTTGTAAACTTTTGCAACCCATGTCTACACTTGTTTATGCATGTTTGTCAGGGAGGGAGAAAAAAAAAGATAGAAATAACAGAAGACAGACTGGAGGAAGTAAAAAGTGGGTGAGAAGAGATGTCCATTTCACAGGTAGTCAGTTCTTTCTGATGGAGATGGAAAATAACAATGTCAGGGCAGATTTACTCATTTAAGCCTATCATGCCATTGCGCATCACTGTGCCACAAAAGACAAGTAAGCCTCATGAGGGCTGGATTTGGAATGAATTTCTTACCAGTATGCAAATATGGAAACACTATCCAGGCAGATTCCAAAGACTGTGCAACAGAACAATTACAGGTATCTCGTAGGACGTTTAGATCTCTTCCTTAGGATGTTTCATAGGACATTTAGAACACATCAGCTTGGTGGTTATGAGCTGATTGGATAATCGGTATCTGGCTTGCATTCTCTGAACCCTTAAGGTCACGGTGAATCACTGCAGCTCAGGAATGTGGAAGAAAGCTCAGCCATTTCCTTGATGCTTGGGGCGAGAAACCATACCGGTCATTACATATGTTGCTTATTTATGTTAAGAGGGGCAGCCACATTGGTCTGGAAGGGGGTGGGGGAGGGATAGGATCCAAAATAGCTCAGATATCATTTTTATATTGGATTGCCCATATTAGTGAAAAAGGTATTCTCTTCCTAAAAATGGGGAGGAGCTGTGGTTTAATGTTATAGTGTATGCCAGGGTGGCCAAACTGCCGCTTGGAGTCACATGTGGCTCCATCACACACATTGTGTGGCTCTCGAAGCCCCCACTGGTGCATCAGCCAGCTTAGAGAAAGCATTTCTCTCTTTAAATCATTTTGCAAATCAGATCAAAGAAAAAAACTCTCTGTGTAAAACACAATTCTGGGCGTTTTCTCACAGAGCTTACCTTGGAGTGACGTCCCTCTTCACCACGCAGCGTCTGTGCGGATTTCCCACTAACTGCTCTGCATAACCAGGAAGAGCCGTGGCTTTTGCGTCGCTAACGTAAACTGGTTTTTAGCGGTTTACATCTGCGACGCAAAAGGTCCGGCACTTCCTGGTTATGCGGAGCAGTTGGTGGGAAATCTGCGCAGACGCTGCGCAGTGAAGAGGGACGTCGCTCCGAGGTAAGCTCTGTGGGAAAACGCCCTCTGACTTGTTATGAATAATAGGTACCAAAATACAAAAAGAATATCAACAGTACACTGCATCTCAGTCACGCACCAAGTTAAAACCTCATATGTTCCACTATGCTCCTACTGTCCTTATGTGGCTCAAAGCCGCTATATTATATTCAATGCAATGTTTGAGGGAAAAGGTCCAAAGGAAAACTGGTCCACTTTGCAAGCCATTTCGGATCTCTAAACCTTCTTCTAGAGACCAGTCTTGTCTATTATGTGCAATTTTCTAGGTCCAGTGTTGCCAAAAATTATTCAGTCATCAACCATGTCAGTCCAGAATTCCTAGCTTTCTCTAATTTTCACACATAATAGTGGGAACGCCATGGTTAATACATTCCTTGTCAGCAAAGCAGACGTCCCTTCGCCAGGTTTAGCATATGCAGAACAGAGATGGGACCATCCTTAGTAATTAGGGACCATTTCTTTGGTTGGTTATTATGATGTAGGTGGGAAAGTTTGGATTTTCCCAGCCCCGGCCATACAGCAGTTGTTGTTCCTGCCCCTGCTCCTATGGTGGCCTTTTCCTCCTGCCATCAGGGGGCTTTTTTGTTTTTTAAAGTAGTAATTGCATATTGGTATATTGTTATGATGTTATAACAATCTCTGTATGAGATTCACTAATTTCCAGGCGGTTTTTCTTAAAAGTAAGTCTCTAGAAGAAGAAGAGATTGGATTTATACCCTGTCCTTCACTCGGAGTCTCAGACTGGCTTACATTCTCCTTTCTCTTCCCCTCCCCACAACAGACACCCTGTGAAGTAGGTGAGACTGAGAGAGCTCTTCCAGAACAGCTATTGGGAGAACAGCTCTGAGAGAACTTGTGACTGACCCAATGTCACTCAGCAGGTGCATGGGGAGGAGTGGGAAATCAAACTTGATTCTCCCAGATTGGAGTCTGTGTACTTAACTACTGACACTCAATTCATTGCAGAGAGATAAGGGGAATCATATCTCTGCACTGAAAAGGCATAGAGGCTTTCTTTTTTGCAAAGAAAAAAAAATGAAACCTGAGTATTTAGTGAATTTGATACACCGATTAGGTTATCATGATATTCAACCGCATTAAAAAAAATGAGATGCCCTGGTGGTGCAGGTTGGGGAGCACTGGACCTACTAAACTGTGGGGAAATCAGCCAAGTGGAAGCCCCCTTGCTTTTGACCTGTATCATCAGCCACAAAAGCAACACGGAAACCACCCAAGCCTGCCTCCTTGTGAAAAACCCACGTTTACAGCACGTTCCACCAAGTATACTCACAATATTGACTTCTGTTGGGAGCTGGGGAAGGACTATGGATCAATAATAGAGCATCTGCTTGGCATATTTATCCTCATTACTTGGTGGCAAATCCAAAGAAGAAGCAAGAAAACATTGGTTGGACACCACAGACTGGGCATCCTGAAGGTCCCAGATTGAATCCCTGGCAGTAGGTGATGTGAAAGACTTCAGCTTGAGAATCAGGAAAGCTGCTGCCTTTATGAATAGATGGTTCTGATGGACCAATGGTTTGAATCAGTACAAAGCAGCTTAATTTGCCTACTTAATGGTCAGATCAGGCCAAGATCAATGGATTTCCCAAATCAAACCATGGATGTGTATGTATTATTCTGGTATTTCTGTTTCACTATGCATTGTCACATTCTGCATTCAGTCCTTACTCCAGATCACAAAGCTGTTTTCATACCTTGGTGGTAGACAAGGTGGTAGGCGATATCTAGGCACAGTCAGAGTGGCCAGTCTCCAGGTGGTGGCCAGAGATCTCTGACAATTAAAGCAGGTCTCCAGGTTACAGAGATCAGTTCCCTGGAGAAAATGGCTGCTTTGGAAGGTGGACTGCACTTCACTGAAGCCCCTCCCCTTCCTAATCTCCACTCTCCCCAGTCTCCACTCACAAAATCTCCAGGAATTTCCCAAACCACAGCTGGTAACCCTAAGTGTAGAGTAGACAGCGATACTTCCTCCTAAGGTAGGACTCATCCCATTGTTGTTGATTTTGTTGTACGTATGTGCAAATACAAATGTCTTTGGCCAATAAAGACATACAGCTGAGGCCCAGGTGAAGGAAGAAGAAGAAAAAGGTTTATTGCAATAAACTGAGAGCACAGCTAGGCCCAAGTCGACGATACCAATCTGCTCTACGTTCTTTCAGGATGGTCACAATCTTATTTAACCTTGATGGCCCATTGGGACATGTTACATACTAATTGGCTTCAACATCCAGCATAATTTAATCACAAGAGCCAACGACACACTACTGATACATCTTGCCAGGCTGGCAACAGCTCATTGCCTAAAAACTGTGGCATAGCAAAATATTCTACTTTACATGTGCCCTGACTAGATAAATCTAGTTTGGGGTCTAAGAGCCCCCTACTTCTATAGCTGCTTAGAAACACAGTAGAAATGCAGTAAGGCAAAGTACAAGTTATGTTTCCATTATAGATAAGATTGTAATGTTAATAACTTTTCTGTCTTTTCTTCTCAGTCAAGCCTAGCTGGGTATTAATCCCTAAGGATGTTACTTAAGCATGCTTGTGGCCTTCCCAACTAAAGTTGTGTCCCACAATTTTGAGTCAAAATTTTCTAGTGCACCTCACTAGGGTTGCCAAGTCCCTCTGCCATGGATCCTAGAGTGTCCCCAATGTGTAGGGTTGCCAAGTCCCCAGCGTTCTGGAGCGGGGGACTTTCGCATGCACCATTGTACCATAGAGTTTCCCCTCCCAAATAGCTAGAGTGATCGGGAAAACCACAGTTTTCCTGGAAATGCCTAGAGTGACCACTGCGCAATGTCGCTGCCATGATGACATCACTTCCAGTGATGTCTTCGCACCAGCGACATAGGGGGAGGTTCCACCCACCAGCCCAATGTGGGGAACCTTTGCCTGGGCCGGGGGCTTGGCAGCCCTACCAATGTGACATGCCTGGCGCAATGATTCCCTTTCCAGGTGATGTCATCACACGGCAACGGGGCTCTTTGGGAGTGGGAATCCCGCCAGTGGCCTGCTCCATGCCAGCTTGGCAGCCCCAACCACCCCCCATGTGTGTATGTGTTTTGGAGAATGATAATTAACTTGTCTTTTTTAAAAAATAGTCGCTAATGGTGTTAGAATTATCCTCTTTCAACGTCTTTGAAAAATGTACTCTTTGACCTCACTTACTCATAGTGGGAGTTTTGTCCTCATCTCCTAAATCTAGGCCTAGGAATTGTCTAAAAAAGATTGGAAATGGGAGAGCACATCTGGTAATTGAAAAGATGAAAAAGTAATAATAAAGTGCTCATTTTGAAGCAACAATGATGAAGATAATGGATGATAGCCAGGCCGGCCATATGCACTTGGCGGACAGAATTAATCATGGGCTCCACAATGCAAAACAAGAGCGGCATGTACAATAAAACATTTAAAGACAAGAATGGATTTTAATTTTAAGAGTCATAATAAAATAATACAATAATGATGATAGTCAAGGCAGATTGAGGCATATAGAATCCAAACAGGAGACAAATTAAAGCTATATGTAATGTTTAATTTGCACTTTCAATTCATTCTAAAATATAGTATTGACTCAAAAGGGGACTGCTCAGCTTGAGGGGTCCTGCATGTCTGGGCTATGCCAGCAAATGAGTGAGATTAAGCAGGTCTACTCAGAATTAAGTTCCATATTTTTCTATTGGGCTTGCTCCAAACAAAGTTTCCTTAGAGTTTCACTGTAATCTGTGATACAGGATTAGAGTTGGGAATCAAATTCACAATGTCCTGGTTTTCCAGACTGCATGGAACACAAGAAATATCTGGAAACCTTTGCAAATTCCATTGAGTTAGGCTGGAATTAATAAGACAAGACTTAGTATTAAAGTGGTGATTAATGGGGCAAAATTATTTTAAAGTGGCTTTGTATCTTGCCAATATATTTTCATTAAGCCTCTAGCTATGGCACCAAGGGGATCATGTTTTGCTGCTGCTGTCTGATACATTTTTATGTTACGTTTTCATTTGCTTATACAGTTGGCATACATGAAGCATCATTTGTACAAAAAAAAAAAAGTAACAAGGTCGCATTTTGGAACTTGAAACAAGTCTGAAGCTGCAAAGCTTTACTGTGATCTGGTTTGAATTTTAGCTTTGAGTTTCTCCAGGACAGCACTGGAAGAAGGTAAAGCTTACCTTTTTAATAGAAATCCATTTACTGCAGCTTTGCACACTAAAGATCCTAAATGGTCAGGGATCCACATATTTCCAGGACTGCCTCTTAGGGCTGCCAAGCCCTCAGTCTGAGCAGCACTCTAGCCTCCCAAATGGCTAGAGTGTCTGGGGAAACCATAGAGTTTTCCTGGAAATGCCTAGAGCGACTGCGCGCAGCATCACCGACGCAATGACTTCACTCCCGGGTGACATCATTGTGTTGTGAACATGCTTTGTGCACGTGTGAAAGTCCTCCACTCTGGGACACAGGGGACTTGGCAACCCGACTGCCTCTCCTGGTATACCCCCCAAAGGGCACTACACTTGGCTGATAAGAACCTGCTGGTGGTCCCTAGCCTGAGAAACATCTGGATGTCCTTGAGCAGGGCCAGGGCATTTTTGGCCATGGCCCCAATGTGGTGGAACTTTCTACCAGACAACATCTGTGCCCTGCAGGTAGGGTTGCCAGTCTCCAGGTGGGGCCTGGAGATCTCCTGCTTTTACAACTGATCTCCAGCTGAAGAAACTGGCTGCTTTGAAGGGTGGACTCTATGGCATTGTACCATGCTGAGGCCCCTGCCCTCCCCAAACCCCACCCTCTCCTGGATCCACCCCCAAAGTCTTCAGGTATTTTCCAACACAGACCTGGCAAGCCTCTCTGCAGGACTTAAAGCAGTTCCACAGGCATGAAAGGCAGAGATGTTCCCAGGGCTTTTTTTTTGTAGCAGAAACTCCATTGCATATCAGGCCACATCCCCTGATGTAGCCAATCCTCCAAGAGCTTACACGGCTCTTAGTACAGGGCCTACTGTAAGCTCCAGGTGTGTGGCCTAATATATAAAGAAGTTCCTGCTACAAAAAAAGCCCTGGATGTTCCACCTGCCATTTGGTTGAGGATAGAGATAGTCTTTCATTTGGTTGGCACTCCTGCTTCTCTTGCTTCTTCCTCCACAAGGCAGTAGCATACTTTGGCAGTTTCATCGCCATGTGACTGGTAATTTATTGCTGTTGTACATTTTTATGATTTTAAGTCTTTATTATAATTATGTAGACTTCTTTGGTGTACACTGCCCTGAACCCTGTCCCACAGGGAAGGGTGGTTTAAAAATTGAACCAACTAACTAACTAACTAAATAAATCATGTGGAAAGTGTTTGCTGCTGCATCTTCACCTTCTGAGGAACCGCAGGGGGAATGGGGGCCGGTTGGGGGGAGGTTAAGTTACTTGATAACTTTTAGGGAGTCCAGCCAGTATGGCTGAGCTTCTAACATCTTCTCCATTTGGAAGAGGATGCATAACCTGAAGCCATCTGGGAGATGGCTTGAGTCTAAAGGCTACCAATGCAAAGCTTTAGAACCCTGCCTAGAGTCTGATACCAGTCCATGAAGGATGGTATTACAGCCGACAGAGCATTAAATATAGGCTTTTTCTGCAGTAACTCCCTCTCTCTGGAAGAATCTCAGGGCTGCCAAGTTCCTGGGCTGAGTAGGGGTTCCCCCACCCCGGAGGTTCCCAACCCGCCAGCCTGCATTGGACCAGTGGGGGGGATCCCCCCTGATGTTGGTGGTGTGATGACATCACTTTCAATGATGTCATCACACTAGCAATATTGTGTGCCGGCCATTCTAAGAGCTTCCGGGGAAACTCTATGGTTTTCTGGACGCTCTAGCAATTTGGGAGGGAAAACTCTATGGTCGTTTTCACACTCACCTTCCGCTGGCGCGACCCCCCTCTTCACCGCGCAGGATCTGCGCGGATTTCGCACTAAACGCTGCGGAGCAGCCAGAAAAGCCGGAAGTTCCCGGCGCAAAAGCCTCTCAAACTGAAACCGCCAAAAAGCAGTTTGGCATTTGCACGGCTTTTGCGACGGGAGCTTCCAGCTTTTCTGGCTGCTCCGCAGCGTTTAGTGCGAAATCCGCGCAGATCCTGCGCGGTGAAGAGGGGGGTCGCGCCGGCGGAAGGTGAGTGCGAAAACGACCTATGATATCCATTGTACCTATTGACGTCATCGCGCCGTGTGCACTTGGCACGTGTGAAAACAGTCCCCGGCCGGAGGCTACAGGGGACTTGGCAACCCTACAGGAGCTGCGAGTGGAGGAGTGGGGAATCAAACCTGGTTCCCTCAGATAAGAGTCTGCACACTTAACCACTATACCAAACTGGAGAGCTGCTGCCAGTCAAAGTAGACAAAACTGACCTTGATAAATCAATGGCCTGTCTCAACAGAAGTCAGCTTCATATAATTCAACTGTGATGACTCTTTTTTCTAGTGTTATTGAGTAAAATGGGTGCACACGGTTTCTCTTGCAAAGAGAAGAAAGGATTCTATTCTAACAAGCAAGTAGCAAAGTATCTGTTGGGGAAAACTAAAATGGGAGATTGTTGAAAACCCCTTTTCTAACAAAAAACCATCAGACTGGCAACATTCTATTACATCTACATGCATTAAGAGGTTCAAAGAAAAACCAAATTAATAGTCACAAATGAGTGACTATTAATTGAACAATATTAGGCATGATTATGGCTGTGTTCTAAACAGCCACATGTGTCGGTAAAAGAGAGAGAGAGGGAGAGAGAAAGACAGAAAAGGGAGCCTAAATCCATGAACAAAGAGATCAAAATAAACGTGAAAGTTAGAATAATTACGGAGTTGAGTGAAAAATAATAACAAAAAAGTAATAACCCTAAATAATGGAAGGGGAGGATGACAGTCAATGTATGCGCATGACAGGGTAATGCCATTCCTGAAGTAAGAACAAGGTAAGCACACAAGTGCCTCGAGAAATATAGTTTTCAGTCTCTGCCAATAGAATAATACAGTACTCGAAACAATGAAGGGAAAATGACAACAAAAAAAGCCCCATTTGAGGCCTCTCCCCCCTCCCCCGCCACCTCCCCGCCGTACTCACAGTGGATACGATCCAGTTCAGCACTTTTAAAACCCCATTGATGTCAACAAGAGAAGGACGCAGGTCTATGTTTAGTTCCTTCACTTTCAGCAGCTACTTAAATCTCCTGTGGGAATCCATGGGGCACACCTTTGAAAGGAGTCTATGCGCTGTGCCCTGGCTGTCACCCTGACAAGTGGCACCGTCCCAAGCATAGGAGTTAGTCAATGAAGCCTTTATTCCAGGCAAGCATTGGATGAAATCCAGGCAAAGTTAGATTCCCCTCCCCATTTCCATTGATTTCAGAAGAAAAGTTGGAAAGATATTTCGCTCTCTCCAACAGGAATGGATGGGGCTTCCTCTTTTCTTGCATATATATAGGCAGGGCTTTTCTTTGTAGAAAAAGCCCAGCAGGAATTCATTTGCATATTAGACCACATCCCTGATGTTCCACACAGGTCTTTTTTGGTAGAAGCAGCTCAGCAGGGCTCGTTTGCATATTAGGCCACACCCCTGATGTCACCATTGTTTCACACAGGGCTTTTTTGGTAGAAAAAGCTCAGCAGATCTCGTTTGCATATTAGGCTACACCCCTGATGCCAAGCTGGCAGAACTGTGTTCCTGTGTGTTCCTGCTCAAAAAAGACCTGCATATAGGTATGTGTGTGTGCCGGTTTATAATATATATTCATAAAGCTAATGTTAAGGAGCAAGAGATATGCAATAAACTCCCCTCCCTAGGGTTGCCAGATCTCTTGGTGGAGGGACTGGCAGGAGGACTTACCAGGAGACAGAGGAAGGATCAGGCCATGTCACCATCACCACACAGGAAGTGATGTCTTCAGACAGCAGCCTCTAGCTGATCATCTGATATTTGGGCAAAAACAATGGTAGAAACTGCTTTTACCATGAAGTTTTTGCCCAATTACCAGAGTGTCACAGTGACATCGCAGTATGATGGTGTCACTTCCTGAGCAATTCCTTTAAGCCATGACTACACTTGATAGTGGTAGTACCCAGCTGGGGGCAATTTAAAGCACGGTAAGTGGAAAGGAGGAGGTGAATGCCTTCTGTCTACCACTGGAGGAGTGCTGAATGCTTCCTATATTACACTGGAGAAGTGTTGAATGCTTCCTGTCTTCCACTGGAGGGAAATTGAATGTCTCAAACCAAAGTGCACTGGTTACTTTGGTCTCAGAGTCCTGGCAAGAGACAAATAGATTTTAGAAAAATCTGTTGTGGGGTGAGGGATGCAGGTGAAGTGGGTTATCGGTTTCCTTTCCCCTTTTCTTACATTATGTTTTGAACTGCTCTGGCCCATTGCTTCAGAAGGACTGAGTGAAAGACACCATTCTGCACCAGAGTCTCATTCATTCCATCAAGTTGGTGGGAAAAAATACCTAATGGGTTAAATAATGATTGGGACCTGTCGTGCTTTTTTGTAATGTCTTCATCCTTGGTAAAACGTAAAAGTATTTTCCTACTGAATGGTTTTAACATATGAATGTGCTACTGTAGATACCTTGTCTATGACTTTAGGAAGAGTTACAATGTATTACACCTGATACTTATAAGTGCATGATGTATTGTTACTCCTTATCGTCGTTTGTCTGCAGAATGCTTGGAGCTTGGGTCTCCCAAATGAATTGTATGAATGTTTTTTGAAGGTATGTTAATATTAATTTGTCTTATTTTAGTTGACATTGTAATAACAAAATTTGCTTTAAGGACAACTTCCAGAGGTACTCTAGAAAGGTTTTGTGACTTTGTACGAGGCTCAGATCTAGTGACCATAACTGGAGGAGGAATTAAAGTTACTGAGGCCTAGCTGTGGCCTGTTCTGTTAGTTGTCTATTGTGTTCCAGTAGTAGGGTTGTGAGCTCCTCCCTTGCCACTGGCTGGGGGCGGGGGGGGCAGGGTTGCTAGATCCATTTTGGGAAACTCCTGGAGATTTGGGGATGGAGCTTGGGGAGGACAGGGACCTCAGTGGGGTACAGTGCCATAGAGTCTACCCTCCAAGGCATCCATTTTCTTCAGGACAACTGATCTCTGTAGTGTGGAGATGAGCTGTAATTCTGGGGGATCCCCACGTCCCAACTAGAAACTGTCATCCCTACTCCAATGAACACTGTGCTTGTGATCATGACTTCCTCCACTATTGATCCTTTGCCTCCCTAAAGACATAACAAACTTTATTATGAAGCGATCCATGGTGTTGTCTCCAGTGACAGATGATGAGACCTCTCTCTGCCCTCCTTCTGTTCCTGTGGTGTCTGGTGTGGAGCTCTATACTTTATACCAGGGGTCCTCAAACTTTTTAAATAGGGGGCCAGTTCACTGTCCCTCAGACTGTTGGAGGGCCGGACTGCCATTACTGTACAAGGCCGCGGGCCATCAGTTCTCCGTCTTCTGCATCTCTCTCCCTTCCCCACACCACCCACCCCAGCCTGGGAACTCACCTCACCTCGGTATCACCTCACACTCTGTCTCCGCCGCCTCAGCCCAGTGCCGGAAGTGTGCGTTGCTAACGCGAGTTTAGGTCGAACGTCACTTCCGGTCTGATTTTGCCATAAACCGGCGGGCCGCATAAACGTCCTCAGCGGGCTGCATCTGGCCCGCGGGCCATAGTTTGAGGACCCCTGCTTTATACATTTAAGTTGCTCAATCTGGTTATGTCACATGAAAGTGGAGATGTGGCACGCAGGACTTGATGACAGCTGGTCACTTTTCTCTGTTACATAGTTAAGCCCAAGGCTTTTTTTTTTTTAAGCTAGAACACACAGGAATGCAGTTCCATCTGGCTTGGCATCAGAGGGTGTGGCCTAATGTGCAAATGAGTTCCTGTTGGGCTTTTTCTACAGAAAAGCCCTGTGTGAAACAATGGTACCATCAGGAGTGTGGCCTAATATGCAAATGAGTTCCCGCTGGGCTTTTCCTACCAGAAATGCCCTGGTTAAGCCATTGTACTGACTCAGTATGAACACATGGAAGTGATTCTCTAGATACAGGTTGCATGAGAATCAGCTTAGCCTAGTGGTAGAGTGTCAGATGGGGATGTGGGAGACAAAGGTTTGAATCCGTGGAAGCTCGCTGGGTGATCTTTGGGCCAATCACACTTTCTCAACCTCATCTACCTCACAGGGTGGTTGCTGCAAGGATAATATGGAGGAGGGGAGAATGTTATAGCCTGAGCTAATCCAAAATCATCAGATCTCAGAATAAGGTTGCCAGGTTGGAAAATACTTGGAGACTTTGGAGGCCGATCCAGGAGAAGGTGGAGTTTGGGGAGGGCAGGGGGTCTCAGCATGGTACAATGCCATAGAGTCCACCCTTCAACACAGCCATTTTTTTCCAGAGCTAGGGTTGCCAAGTCCAATTCAAGAAATATCCGGGGACTTTGGGGGTGGAGCCAGGAGACTTTGGGGGTGGAGCCAGGAGACATTGGGGTGGAGCCAAGATCAAGGCTATGACAAGCATAATTGAACTCCAAAGGGAGTTCTGGCCATCACATTTAAAGGGACGGCACACCTTTTCAATGCCTTCCTTCCATACGAAATAATGGATAGGGGCACCTTCTTTTGGGGCCCACAGAATTGGACCCCCTGGTCCAATCTTTTTGAATCTTGGGGGGTATTTGTGGGAGAGGCACTAGATGCTATACTGAAAATTCAGTGCCTCTAACCCAAAAAACAGCCCCCCCCCAGAGCCCCAGATACCTGCAGATCAATTCTCCATGATTTTCTATGGGAATAAATCACCAGAGGGAATAACAGAGTTCCCAGAAGACATTTCCCTCCCCTCCCCCCGCTTTCTGACGACCCTGAAGCGGGGGGAGGGCCTCCAAACCGGGGGATCCCCTGCCCCCACCTGGGGATTGGCAACCCTATCCAGAGCTGATCTCTGCCAGCTGGAAAATCAGGAGATCAGGCCCCACTTGGAGGCTGGCAACCCTATCAGGGAAACGAAGCAGAGGCTGCCTTGGAAGGGCTGGCCCTAGACTGTCTGGCACCCTAGGCAAGGCTAACTTCTGGCACCTCCCCCCCCCACTGATACCTCACTGAGTCACACAGAAGACCCACACCCGAGGCAATCACCTCGTTTGCCTAGTGGCAGGACCAGCCCTGGGCCTAGGGAGATCTCCGAGGAATACCAGGGTCACTGTGCAGAGGTGGGCAATGTCAAACCACCTCTGAAAGTCTCTTGCTCTGAAAACCCCACAGTGTTGCCATAAATTGGCTATGACTTAATGGCAAAAAAAAAAAAAGCTGCTTTGTGTCCCCATTTGTGAGAAAAGAACAGTATCAACCTCCATATAAATAAACAATGAGAATAGCTCCATCCAGTCAAGCAAACTAACCCCATCAACGAAGATGTCATGCCGGGATCAATGCAGCTATGCCCTTAGTTGGGCAATGTGCTCTGTCCTCCCTTTCCAACTAAATTGCCATTGAGTTGTTGTTTGGGGATCTTTTTTAAAAATTGTGTGCGTGTGCATGTGTAGCTCGATCTGGAAGTCATGGTGACTTCTGGTGACTGACCCCTACTGTGGGCCTGGAGTAGGGTTGCCAAGTCCAAGAAATATCTGGGGACTTTGGAGGTGGAGCCAGGAGACTTTGGGGGTGGAGCCAGGACTAAGGGAGTGACAAACATCACTGAACTCCAAAAAGAGTTCTGGCTATCACATTTAAAGGGACCACACATCTTTTAAATGCTTTCCTTCTATAGGAAATAATGAAGGATAGGGTCACCATTATTTTGGGGGGGCTCATAGAATTGGACCCCCTGGTCCAATCTTTTTGAAACCTGGGGGATATTTTGGGGAGAGGCACTGGATGCTATACTGAAAATTTGGTGTCTCTACCTCAAAAGACAGCCGCCCCATGGAGCCCCAAATACCCACAGATGATCAATTCTCCATTATTTTCTATGAGAATAAGTCTCCATAGGGCATAATGGAGTGTCCAGCAGCCATTCCCCTCCCCTCCTCCGCTTTCTGATGACCCTGAAGCAGGGGGAGGGCCTCCAAACCGGGGGCTCCCCTGCCCCCACCTGGGGATTGGCAACCCTAGCCTGGAGAATATTCAGAGAGGTAGCTGCATAAAGCCTGCCCCTGTCCTCCCGGCTTAGTATTTCCTATCCAAGTACTAACCAGAGTCGATCCTGCTTAGCTTCCGAGATCTGAGACGACTGGGCTTGTGTTGGAATCTTATCACTCTCCAAAACACAACAGGTAGATGAGCTTCCCAAATGATTCTTCACTGGCTGTGTGCGTGTGTTGCAGCCCACCAAGTGGATGCCCCGGGGCATGAAGGAGTATTGCAAAAGTCGAGAACATGGCATTTATTTCTGGCGGGAAAACTTACATGAGATTGGGTGGGCAAGATAGGATTCTCCCAGTACTGGCTGAAATTTAATGAAATAAGATCCAGGCAAGGGCGAATGGAAGAGGTATCATTAAGCGTAGAACAAAAGTCCATTCTTCTTTCGCCTTCACCCTGTCTTTACCTTTAAATGTTCATATTTAAAAGAGGCAGCAGGTATCGCATTCAAATATTCTGTTACTGTCTTTGTGCAGTGTGTATGTTGAGAAATTGGAGGATTAGGGGAGAGAGTGGCATAGTCTGTGTGTGTCTGTCTTTATGTGTGTGTGTGTGAGATAGAAAGACTAATTTCCTAGTTTAAAAGGTGACAATTTGTCTATGCAGCCAAATGGTCCTATCAAGGCATCAAGAAATTTGGGACTTGAATGCAGAGCGGATGCTTTCGGAAAAACACAGGCTGCTTTAAACTCCTTTGAGTAGCCTCCAAGCGCCAGAAACTGATGTTTTGTAATTTCGCCTTCTCATCTGCTCTGGTTTATCATTGTGGTAAATAGGGATAATGACAGGGAGTCAGTCATTTCCACTTAGATGCCAGTTTTTAAGTAATAATAAGCTCACAGCAGGTTTGATTTGGTCTGCGCTGAGAGTACCTGGGGTTATTTTCCCTTTGCTTTCTTACGTTCTAAATAAAAATTAGTTGGTCTTAAAGGTGAAACTTGACTCCTGCTTTGTTCAACTGCTTCAGACCAACACAGCTGCCCGCTTGGATCTTTCTTATGGTAAATTATCTCAACCCACCAGGGCCAGGCAGCTTTCATCACTGCAAAAACAGTGGCAACCAATAGTCAGCGATTGGTGGTACACTTCAGAGCTGTTTTCTCCTTTTGTTGCTTTGTTTCTGTAGATTTTTTGGGCAGGAGGGGGTGCCACCCATTTTTCAGTGAACCATCTTGATGCCACCCCTTTTTCAGTGAACCTGGCTCTCATGGATCTGTATCTACAGATCTAAAGGGTAACCTAATAACGACCACGCTCCTATTGCCCCCACACTCTTACCATCCTTATCATGACCCTGAGCATCTCTCGTCTGTATCGTGGTCCCTAATGGGAAAATTTAAAACCAGTGTTTATGATAATGCCCTTGTTCCCATGGACACCACAGTGCTGCCGAACCAAGATTAATGGAGGACCATTGAAACTGGTCCTAAAGATTGTCTCTCTTGGGTATTCTGGTCTGTCACGCAGCCTCCATTAGCCGCAAAGTGGAGGGGTCCCCTTTGTCGAGGCTGGTATCCCTGGGACCACAACCGAGCCACCGCAAGATGGTATTTCCACAGCACATCAACAGATCATTTCACCACTGCTTAAGGCATCGTAAATTGGACTTATAGCTCAGCTGCTGGCATAAATAAGTCCCTTTGATAGTTAGTGGAAGACGTTATGACACTCCAGGGTACAGGAGGGGACATTGGCACTGTCATTTTTTTCTCCAGCCCTGGCATCCTGGTGCCTCTGATCTTTCTGAAGATTCAGGGCACGTGCTCTTCATTACGGTTTGGGCACTGGGGACTTGTTTTTTTTTGCAAGATTAATGAGCGCCACGGAAATTCTCCAGCGCATCTCGATAATTAAGTCTTTGTTTATCAAAAAACAAGTTATATTAGGAGCAGAAAATTCGCAGTAATTATTCATAATTCTAACAATTCAAGTATAGCTACCTCATTTGCCTGGGTAATTCTGCTTTTTAATTTCTTGCATACATTTGCATATTAATTTTGCCCGTCGGCTGCAGCAGGCTTTGACAGTTTGTTACTGTGTGATGGTTTTCGCAGGGGTGCGACTCAGTTGGGTGGCATTTCGACTGGGTGCAATGATAAATTATGAATTTTCTAATTTGCTGCATAATGAACTAACCCCTTCCAGCCCAATTAAAAAAAAAACAAAAAGAAAAGCCAGAAGCAAAGACAGTGTGTGTGTGTGTGTGTGTGTATTTTCCCAGGTATTTAATATTTTTCTATGTTACTATCTTTTGCAGCCTTTTCCCCAACTTTAAAAAGCAGATGACTACATTTTCAGCCTTTCCAAATGAGTGTTCCTTACCATACATCAAATGCAATTCTTGATTCGTGTATCCCTAGACTATATTCATGCTTTAAATTGGCCACTTCTCAACCCACAGGGCAATCAGGGATGATAGCAAAAAAGGCTGGGCTCTATCACTGAAGCCCAATTTGTGTAGCTGTGATCAGTGTGTGTGTGTGTTTGTCTGTCTTGGTATCAGGGAAAGGGGTTTCCAAAGGAGCGCAATAAAAAAAAAATGTGTTTGTATTCTCTACTTCCTCAAGAGACAATACGAGTGTAAATTACCTGCTAAACTACAACCTGGGCTTTCTTCTCATGTAAAATGAGTTGAGGAAAGAAAGAAAAAATATTTATTACCTCTGTGTAGTTAATGATAAAGGAAAAGAATCTTTAGGGACTTAATTTGCAGATGGGGGTGGGACTTCGTTCGGTATTTTAAAGTGTTTTTGGTAACGTTTGGTAATTTGATGCTCTTAATGCAGCACTTAGGGAAAGAATAAAGGAAGCCAAATTGCAGGGTGAAATTTGTGAGATTTCATTATGCAACTGCACATGTGCTGAACACTTTAGGAAGACTGCAGGCCTGCTGCCACCCTGACTTTCAAACAATCCGAAATAACCCAGCCAATCTGTGTTGCATGATGCAAATACTGTAATTAGGCAATTATGCCTCATTTTTAATATAAACTGATTCCTGTGCATTTTACCGCTCTTTGTAGATGCTACATTTTTTTACCCCTAACTCTATGCCTTTTGATTTCACGGAGGATTGTAGCAGAACCACACAGCCATCTATCACAGAGGATTTTGATACTAATACACCACAACTGAACAACAGAGAGCATACGGTATTGATGCAAAGTGGTCACCAAGTCTATGTTATGTAGCTGTGCATTCAGTGCTTTAGAACAGCTCAAAAACACCTGGATCATGTGGGAAAACAAAGCCTCCGGTACATCTCTGAAATGGACACAGTGATTCAGACACCGTGGGTGCATTCACACACACTAAGTAACTAGGCTTGCCAGTTCCCTGGTCTAGACAGGGGAACCCCCAACGGGCTGGTGAGGGGAAGCCCTGTTCCAACAGATATAATATACATTTAGATCTCAGGCAGGTCCAGAAGTTTGCAACTTCTGTTTTGGAAGGTGTGTGTGCACCTTTAAATCTCAGCAAGACTGAAGCTGGGGGGGGGGGAGCAAGCAGAAAGAGCTAAATGTGTGTACAAAAGAGAGGAAGCAAGAGAGCCCAATCCCTCTGTTCATTTTGCTTTCCTTTCAGAAGCTGTTTGTGTAGTAAAAGGGAGAGTAAAACGTTAACTAGAACCTGAGTATGGAATAGGGAAAATTCCATCCCCAAGACCATTCTCTCTCTCCGTATGTTGGTTGAAATACAGCAGAGGTTACATTCAGCAACTCCTGTGAGTAAAGCTATCTGTACCATTGCCTCAGGGAGATCACAAACATGTAGGCATGCAAACTGTTTATTTTGGCTGCTTTGTGAGTTTGTGTGTATGTCTGTTTGTGTGAGTTCACTTTCATTTTAGTTGAAGTGCAGCTTCTGTGGAACCGTTTGAATGCCATACAGCTGTGTACTTCAAGCAAATGCACACACACATGCACACACACACATGTATGGACATGCGCGCACAGAGATATAACCTGACAATGCCAATTCCGAATACTGTCATCTGCATAAATATTGCAAGCATAGTTTCTCTTATTTTTCATTTTTCATAGTTCTGCATTGTTGTTTGTTTACTATTGGCCTAACTCTACAGCTGGTCGTTCTATGAAAGGGCAAAAAACGATGTAGTTTACTGCAGCTTTGTCCCCAAACACTGGACCACTGTCTGGATTCAGACTCCATGCTTGTTGCTGAGATTTCAGGAGAAATTGCCTACACATTTTCAAGCATATTATTGTCAGCAGTAAGGACTAGAAACTTGATTTCGGAACCCTTCCACAATCTGCACTTTTTTCTGTTTTCCAGCTGTATACACACAAAAAAGGACACAAAAAACCTAGGAAGCAGTTAACTAACCTATTTATTTAATTAGCTGTAGACGATTGTTTTCAGCCAGTGGGGGGGACAGAGGGGTGGTTCCCCCTATAGAATCTGCAGCACCCCCCACCAATCTTCCCTTCCCACAGCCCTGCTTATATTCATTTCTCTCCAAGACACATGGCAGACTGCAGAGTACAGAAAGACGGGGGGAGGGGGATGTTAAAAAGTTGTAAAAAAATGCAGTATATGTATTAAATACTGGGTTTAAAATGCTTGGCAGTGAAACAGCTCTGCTTTATTCAGTGAAACCAGCAGCACAACTGATCACCCAGGGCCAATGACGCTGCTTATATGCATGCAAAAGACCCCACCCAAATCCAATCAACTCTTAAAAGTACTGGCCATTGACTCCTGATTGGTCACCTCACAGAGTCCAGTTAGCTATAGTTCCAGAGCCTCATGTTCCAACCTCAGTACATAACAATAGGACATGGAATGAACAACGCAATAGGACGAGGACTATGCATACACACATATATATTTACATTTGATATGCCACTCTCTGAATCCCAGAGGCCCTCAGGCAATTCACACCAAATACCAGAATATAAAATATCAAGTCAACATGCACTGCTCTTTTTTAAAAAAATTAACAGAAAATTCAACAGCCCATCAGTTAAAACTCAGATAATCATCACCAATAAAACAACCATGCCAGTCAGTCTCAATGATAAATATAGATAAAACTAATTAACTCCAAATGTCTTGTGAAAAGTCACTGAAGTTAGGTTTTTTTTTTAAAGTTTGGGGTTGGTTGGGTTTTTTTTGGATGAGCAATTATTTTAGAAGTTTTGCATGTTCACAGAGTGCCTGAAGAGGTTCAGCCTGGAGGGGAGGAAGTCCATGTGCAAAGGGTGTTGTAGCTTCCATCATCCCTGCTCAGCTCATTTAGCGTTGGGTTCCAGGGTTGATTATGAGGCTGCGGAAGATGTACATTAACCAGGTTTGAAAACTGGACTTGAAGAATTGGTACATTTCATATATAAGAATGCATACTTTTCAACTTAATTTTTAACGTTTGTTTTGTATTTTTTCTTTTGTACTTGGATGGTCTAATGACTGTAATAAATATGACTGATTGACTGACTGACTGGGTTCCAGGGGAGGAAAGAGAACTTTCCTCTTGTGGCTGCATAGAATTATGACCATCATCTACAATAAGGATTTATTATTGCTTACTGCAGTAAACGCCTATCTGCAAGCAGCTGGGCTTTTTTTTGTAGCAGGAACTCCTTTGCATATTAGGCCCCACACCCTGATGTAGCCAATCTTCCAAGAGCTTAAAGGGCTCTTAATACAGGGCCAAGAGAATTGGCTACATCAGGGGTGTGTGGCCTAATATGCAAAGGAGTTCCTGCTACAAAAATAGCCCTGGAAGCAGGAAACTACATCAGAGCAGTGCAAGAAGGTTTTCATACCCCGCCCTTTAGTACCCGAAGGGGTCTATGAGCATCTTACGATCACCTTCCCTTCCTCTCCCCACAACAGTCACCTTGTGAGGTAGGTGGGGCTGAGAGAGTTCTGAGAGAACTGGGACTGGTCCAAGGTCACCCAGCTGGCTTCATGCGGAGGAGGAGTGGGGAATCTAACCCAGTTCTCTAGATTTTAGTGGTTCTCTTTAACCACTACACCATACAAGACAGTTAGAAGCTGGGTGTGATTGCAATTTCTGGGACTTTTTAAAAGCAGGAACGCACAGGAACACAGTTCTGGCTGACTTGGCATTAGGGGGTGTGGCCTAATATGCAAATGAGTTGCTGCTGGTCTTTTTTCTACAGAAAGCCCTGTGTGAAACCATGGTGCCATTGGGGTGTGGCCTAATATGTAAATGAGTCCCTGCTGGGCAATGCCACATGTAAAATGGAAGAAGGAAGCAACTGTGAGTTAATTCTCTCTCTCTCTCTCTCTCTCTCTCTCTCTCTGTATATATATATATATACCGTATTTGCCGGCGTATAAGACAACTGGGCGTATAAGACAACCCCCCAACATTTCCACTCAAAATATAGAGTTTGTTATATACTCGCCGTATAAGACTACCCCCTCTTCCGCACACCATTGTACGGCCGCAGCATGACCGCAACGCCTCCGGCCCACCCCTGCAATCTCCCTGTGACCGGCACTAGTGCGCATGTGCGAGCTCTGCGTAGACAAGGGGCGGGCCAGAGCACCGCTGCTTCCCGCCGAGCAGAACTGGCCGGTCATGCCAAATAGGCTGGCACTGCTGTCTCCCTGCTGATGCTCGCTGCGGCCGCGCTGGATACCGCGCAATACTGGACGGTATGTAGAATGAGGTGGGCGGGCACCGGGCGAGCATCGGAAGGCCACTATGGGCAGCTATGTCTATCCCAACTGAAGTGCACCCGGCGTATAAGACGACCTCCCCACTTGGAGGCATGTTTTTCAGGGCAAAAAAGTAGTCTTATACGCCAGCAAATACTGTACATATATATGTGTGTGTATATATATATGTCTCTCTGTCTCTCTCTATCATCTGTTTGTCTCTCCATCCATCCATTCATCCATCCATCCCTCCCTCCATCATCTGTCTGTCTGTCTGTCTGTTCGTCCGTTCACCCATCTTCATGACACCTGGTACTGACATGGTTGGAGGCAGGCAGTGACAAACCACCTCTGAATGTCTCTTGCCTTGAAAACCCTACCAGGGCCACCATAAATCCGCTGCCACTTTCTACCACCCCTGGCAAGGCTTGTGGCTGTGTGGAGAGACAAGTGCTTAGAATAGGACTTGGAAGACCTGGGCTGCCGTCAGACGAGTATTTTGATCTGATGTTGTTGCAGTTTCCTTCCGGATTTAAAGTGCACCATCAGGCAGAGTTCTGACCCACCTTTGAATTGGAGTTATTAGGCACCAGGGAAAGCCCCCCCCCCTTTTTTTTACAGATGTCAGTGTTTTCAGTCCATATTTCTGGATGTCTGAACTCCACTGTTGTGAATACAAGCTGGTTGGGAAGTGTGGACTGTTCTGTTTTGGCCCTCCACCTTTTTTGATCAGTTTCAGATTCAAATGTATTTGGTCTATGACCAGTACAAATCAAAAGATTTACAGTAAAGTCAACAGAAGAACACAAAGAGTCAAACCTGATAACACAACAGTTAGAATTTACTACAATTTAAGGTCAATATGTAGAAATTTCCCAACATATTTTACAAGCTGCTGAAATTTTTTTTTTGCACAACTAACAGTGGTCTGTTGATTAACACCCAATAAAAGTTTCTTTAAAATATCAACATTTGGGACCAGTTTCTCTCTTTCTCTGTCCCCCTTCCTCACAGGATAAAATAAATACGTTTACTGAGGATAAAAGTAAGAGGACACTATGGATAAAAATAAGAAGTTAAAAACAATTGGATTTAGAAGAATAATCATTAGTTTTTATGCCTCACTTTTCTCTACCTTATGGGATCTCAAAGTGGCTTACAATTGCCTTCCCTCCCTCTCCCCACAACAGACACCCTATGAGGTAGGTGAGGCTGAGAGATTTCTGAGAGAACTGTGCCTGACCCGAGGTCACCCGGTAGGCTTCATGTGAAGGAGTGGGGAATCAAACCCAGTTCTTCAGATTAGAGTCTGCCACTGCTAACCACTACACACCATGCTGGGTATAGTGTCCTGAGCTCCTTGAAGATGGAATTGGATGAAAATTAGACAGCAACAATAGCTTCCTTGGCAAGGCAGGAGCAATTTTGATAAATGGACATCTGGGGCAGCTGCTCCAGGCCCCATCCTTGGGGACGGATACCCTTTGCCCATGGTCTACCATCCCTAACAGAGGAGGGAAAGAAGAAGTATCCTGCCTCTGCTGCCACTCATACCCCCTTGTACCAGGCTTGAACAACTGGCTTGGTGGTAGCAGATGCTCACACCCCACCCCATCCAGAGCAGCAGCTTCACCCAGGGCAGTGGCCAGACCTTGCTTGGTACCAGAAGAGGGAGAGCCCCATTCTGGGCTTTTGTCCTGGACCTCCGGAATCATTAGAAATGACCCTGAGCTTGTGAATACCAGCCCTTGGAATTCACTGGTGTTTCTACTTTTCTGTCATACTCATTTCTTTACAGATCATGATCCTGTAAAAGCCTGGCTACATAAAGGTAAAGATAGTCCCCTGTGCAAGCACCAGTCATTTCCAACTCTGGGGTGACGTTGCTTTCACAACGTTTTCACGGCAGACTTTTTACGGGGTGGTTTGCCATTGCATTCCCAGACTTCTACACTTTCCCCCCAGTAAGCTGGGTACTCATTTTACAGACCTCGGAAGGATGGAAGGCTGAGTCAACCTGAGCCAGCTACCTGAAACCAGCTTCTGCTGGGATCGAACTCAGGTCGTGAGCAGAGGGCTGACTGCAGTACTGCAGCTTTACCATTCTGCTCCATGGGGCTCTTATACACACACACACACACAAACCTTTCTGCACTGCGCCTTTAAGATTTTTGCAGCCTTAGTCTGGTAGATGATTTAAACTTGTTTTTTTTATTTTGGAAA